>NC_034611.1:8857715-8890572 GCF_900095145.1 Mus pahari | reverse complement strand
ATCTGCTGTCACCTGAGTTTTTGATCTTAGCCATTCTGACTGGTGTGAGGTGGAATCTCAGGGTTGTTTTGATTTGCATTTCCCTGATGACTAAGAATCTTGAACGTTTCTTTACGTGCTTCTTAGCAATTTGCTATTCTTCAGTTGAGAATTCCTTGTTTAGCTCTTTACCCCATTTTAATAGGGTTATTGGATTATTTTAATTTTCAAATGACTATGCCCAAATTTTTATGGATACTTATAAACCTAGAAATAAGAAATTCTAATCTCTCTCTCTCTCTCTCTCTCTCTCTCTCTCTCTCTCTCTCTCTCTCTCTCCTCTTCTTTCCTCTTCTCTTCTCTTCTCTTCTCTTCTCTTTCTCTCACTCTTTCCCTCACTCTTGTTCTCTCTCTTGACACAGGATATGTTCATTGTGATTGTTTGTATGTGCTTGGCCTAGGGAGTGGCAATCTTCAGAGGTGTGACCTTAGAGTTGGTGTGTTACTGTAGGCATGGGCTTTAATACCCTTGTCCTAGCTTCCTGGGAAACAGTCTTCTCCTAGCTGCCTTCAGATCAATAGGTGGACTTTTCAGCTCCTCCTGTACCATGCTTGCCTGGACACTACCACATTCCCACTGTGATGATAATGAACTAAACCTCTGAATCTGTAAGCTGGTCCCAATTAAATATTGTTCTTATAAGAGTTACCTTGATCATAGTGTCTGTTCCCAGCAGTGAAACTATCTATGTAGGTCAGACTGACCTGGAGTTCACTATGTAGAACAAATTGGCTTTGGCCACATGGGAATCACATACCTCCAGGAGTTGAGGGACTAAAATGGTATATCACCATACCTGGCTCCCACATTGTGGAATTTATTCCACAGATAAGATTGATATAACTTTAAATAATTCTGGAAATATTATGAGATATTAGTGGCAAGAACATTGATTTTTTTTCTTCTAAAGCAATTAATATCTACCCCTCATGCACAATTGCAGTGATGTCTAAACATTTTCAATATGTGGGATCAGTTGTCTATTTCCTAAGAAGGTATAGAAATGTCCACCTGTGAAGCTGATATGCCTCAGCTACTGTTTCTGAGTTAATATTCTGCAGAACAAGAGTGCATTTCTCAGGCCTTATATAAAGAAATGAAATCTGAAAATTCTCTGCCTATTGAGAATCAAGGTAACAGGAATTTTCCCATGCAGATGTCTAGAAATCAACTGTGAATCAACTGGTTATAATTCTGTTTTGTTTTAGGAACGTGCTTATTTTTTGTCACTTAAAAATCAAAATTACTGAAGGTCTTATAATTGACGAGTAAAATATCAGATTCACACACACACTCACTCACACACACACACACACACACACACACACTCACACACACGAATCTCATTCATCATAGTTATGTTTGATAAAGTCACTGGAAATAACACCTGCTACAGTTCTTCAAGTCTCTGTCGTGTTTGTATAAATTAATCAACAGCTTTATGTGTCCCTATTTTAAAATACCTCATTTAACTTGCTATGTATAACATATTTATTAACAATGAACTCATGGCAAAGCACTATCACTCATTACGGAATGAGACTCATTCAGCTTACACATTTTTAACACCACATATTATAGCCTTCTTTCACTGAGAAATACTGCTAGCACTTCAGTAATGGACCTTGAGAGCTATAGAGAAAAGTAATTTCCTGAGCTAGGAGGATGCCTTTGCTGGGCAGCTCAGTTTGTAACTCCAGTTCAAAGAGATCTTACACTAACCTCCTTTGGCCTCTGTGAGACAAACACAGACACATAAACACAAACTCACGCATGCACTTGCCAGGTGCCTCTGCCTAGCCTTAGGGAAAAGAACTGAAGGGGCACAGATGTAGGATATATATATATATATATATATATATATATATATATATATATATATATCAATAGACTGATGATCTCTGGACTTTTAACACTTTAACTATGCTGGAACCTAAAGCAGATAGTTTTTAAAACTCTAAACACTTTCTTGCTTATTGTGTGGCTGAAAACTACTGGTTTCTTTTTACTTCATGGCTCTCTGTGCTTTATTAAACTTTATAACTCTGATTTATCTAGTGCTGTAGACTTCATTCTTATTCTGTTTATTGTTCTGTGCTTAAATAAGCACTAAAAATTGACTATTAATTCTTTATTACTGTTTTTCTTCAATAAGTGCTAAGAAAACTCTTTATTAACTATTAATTTTCTTTGTTTCAATAAGTGCTAAACTTAACTGTTTCCCCATTATTTACTTTATAAGTCTCTGTGCTTGATTAGGACTAGAAAACTTAACTCTTGATTACTTTATCATTCTCTGCTTGATAATTCTCCATCTTAACCCTAAGTAACTCAGAGACCAGAAGGTGCTTTATCTACAGTGTTTACAGAGGTCAGAAATCTTAGTTTCTAAGTTACTCTGGAGTAGAAGCTGCACATCTGTGGCAATTAACACTCAGCTCTTTAACAGCAAGGGATTAGGTAAAGCTGTTTCTTTTATCTTTTCCCTGCAGGTCCTTAGCAACCTGGCCCCAAGATGGGATTTTAGTAGTTCCCTGTCAACTACTGAAAGTTGCTCTCCCAGAAAGAATAATTTTTACACAGGCACATATGCATAGACACACACATTTATAAACATTCATATATTCTTTTTGGGTCCAGCCACTTTTCTTATACTTACATACTTACACATATTTATATACTTACTATACATAGTTACATACTTGTGTATACATATGGAGCAGAAGTCCAAGCACCAGCACAGAAAGATGAAATTCTGGATGAAAATTAAGTTTCAACATTTATTGCATAGAGAAAGAGATTTTACCCTTTCATTGCTAAATGAATTAAGAAATCCATCTCATTTTACAAAAAGCCTGCTTTCTGCTCTCCCTGCAGCTCCTTCTCTTCTTAGTCTCTTCTCTCCTCCTGCCTCCTTAATTCTGCTGTCATCTTTGTCATTATCTGATCAGTTCTTCGTCTCTGCAAAGCTTCTATTTTGCTTCTGCTCTCTTTCTCTCTATTCTTCCTCTGCACCCTGTTAATATCATAATTCCTAGTTATAATTCCTATTATACTTTCCCAGGACACATGATGACATGATATTTCAAACTTCAAAAGTTTGCAAGTTCAAACATAAATTTGAATCAGAAATTAAATAAGTTTACAACCATTACATTTGTTTCAACTAAAATTAACTCTCTAACTAGACATCCATTATCTGTCATTAGCTCCCCAGTTTCACTGAGAATTGAAAACTATAATTCTTATGTCTCAGTTAGTATTGAAATTTTATATAGATAAACCCAGTCAACATTTTATCTTCTTTCTTTCAACCTAACAATAAAAGACTCAATCCAAGTTTGTGACCTTTAGTTAATTGTTTTACAGCCTAAAGGAATGAATTCCTAAATCATAAATCTCTCCTTTCTGAAGTGTAATTAACTCATGACTGATGAAGATTCACAGGGTCCTGATTGTAGCTTTTATATCACAGAAATCTCTAAGTTCAGTCTTTATTATAAAGAGCTCAATAATTATTAATATGAATTTATGACCTAAAGTCATCATTAGGTATTAAGAAACCATCTATTTGTCAATATAACATCAGTTTTACAAGACAGTAAATCTTTGTTGATCTGAACAAAATCTGCCCATCATAGTGGATTAATGCCCCAAAATTGTTATATTCATTTAATAATGACAGGAAAAGCATATCAGTGTTAAGAATCAACCCTGAAATGAGATTTCTGAAAACCTTGCAATTCAGAATTATCTATCACACCCATGCAAAACAAAGTTGCCACGTCCAGGAAAGTCATCTACAAGGCTTTAACTTTTCCTAAATGGCTCCTGACACACTCACACATAGTTAAATAATTATATTTTCATTTAAGAACAAAGATAGTATTTACTGAGGACAGTAAAATTGTTGACCCTCAATTTAGTAGTACAATGCAATGTGACTGAGTCATGCCAGGTAATGCACAGGTACCACCTCACTTAAGTGTCTCAAACATTCTATGACAAAGTATGGCTATGTAGTATTTTCTCATATCAAATATCATATTTTACATGGAAACCAAGATGTTATGTTATGGCATTTCATACATTTGAGTATCAGAGGAAAATTAAACCTGACAAGTCTGGTCTGGTTGTTCCAGCTTTGCACTTTTTATTTCTTTTATGGTTAATTCAGATATGTGCCATGAAAATCTTACATAAATTAAAATGCCAAAATAAGATTTGCTAAAATATTAAAATGAATATTCCATTAGACATGACTTGCCAAGGACATGATAGCTCTTAGCATTTCTTATTTGCAGGCTTATGACTGTCTGGGTATTGGTGAAAAGGTGAACTTTTTGTCAAAAAATAACCATTATGAATCATAGCAATGCTACTCATGCGCGTACGCATGTGCACGCGCGCACACGCGCGCACACACACACACACACACACACACACACACACACACCACAGACACAGAGGAGAGAGAGAGAGAGAGAGAGAGAGAGAGAGAGAGAATATGGTACCACAGCACATTATTTTTGTAATGTTTCTGATCCTCAATTCTGAAAGAACTTTCAAAAGAGGGCTAGATAGCACTGCATTATGATAAAAGACATCAAAGCCTTGTAAGGGTTACAAGAAACTGACCTGAATTTTAGAGGAAGATATTAGCTTTATTATAGTAAACTGTCAGCATGTCTCTTTATCTATACAGGAGGAGTCATCTCTACTTCCCAGGGGTGCAAGCAATAGAAAGAGACATCAGTTCTATCTTTCAGGACAGACAGATAGCTGCCTGTTACTGTTCAAATATATGTTCAAATGTTGAAATCTTAGAACTCAAAGTGAAAGTTTTATAAGGCAAAATTTTGTAAGAAGCCAGTGCCAGATCTTTTGTAATTCATTCTATGGAAGAGCAAAGCAAGAAAGCACTGCACAAATCAGGACACAGTCTTCAGTGAACATTGAATCCTCCAGTCCAATCTTGGACTTCCGGAACTTCATAAATAAGAAATATGCTCATGTTGCTTTTAAACTATGGTATGTTCTGTTAACGCAGCAAGCTGACTGGTGGATGGGAAATCAGATCTTCACATCACATTGGACACAATCATGGAAGACTTGCAGGAAAATTTCTTTAAAAAATAAACTGAGCAATAGGCAGGTGTAAGAAGAAAGAGAAGTTCTTGGACTGGTGTGTTGATAGAAATATTAGAAGTAAAAGTGCAAAATAAAAAAAAAATCCAGCATTACAAGTCCTAGGTTAACAAGATCATTCATCTGTTGGGCTCCTCATTTTTCTTTGTCCTCCATGGCTGCTTTTGAGAATGATGAATCAAGGATCTATTTTAGGCACTTTGATAACTGTCACAGTGGCTAAAATTGGAGTGTGAGGAACCACACAGATGGCTTTTAATGAGACAAGAATATTAACTGTCGCCGGGCATGGTGGCGCATGCCTTTAATCCCAGCACTCGGGAGGCAGAGGCGGGNGGATTTCTGAGTTCGAGGCCAGCCTGAAAAAAAAAAAAAAAAAAAAGAATATTAACTGTCATTCAATATTTAGTTTTAATACAATAGTGGTGTCTTTGTGGCTATGTGTAGGTACTACAGTACTTAATGAAGCCAAGGTAACATCCTGTGTCTGGGCACCATATTTTAATCAAGGAAGCCATTATTGATTAATAATGCCTAGATATAAGGCCATGGATTTAAGCATAATATCTAGGGAGTGTAATCCTGGCTGTTATACTAATGAGTCTTGGAGGTCTTTCAGATATCCAAATGGAAGGGGAGGTGCAGCTTCAGAGCCAGACACTTCCATTAAGCTCTGAAACGCTAAATCAACTATTACCTCAATTAGATTTACCTCTTACCCTACCTCTTCATGAGAAAAAAAGGTTATTCCTCAATAATTTTAGGTCTTTATTTTCAGAGGAAGAAATGTTATAGCAATGAGTAAATTTCCATCAAGGTGGGCTCAATCCTATTCAACTGAACTATGATCTGGCCAAAGGATCACCATTAAGGTTGTCAGAACAATCCTCGGAAAGGCAGGCTTGCCTTAATCCACACTAAAAATAGCTGACATATTTATCACTTTAAGATGTTTTACTTTTTCTTCCAGAATTCCCAACCCCCTACTTATATAAAGTAGACTTGATGTTTTATAAATCTACTGACTTTTCTGAATTGTTAAAATGTGGATTATTTTGTTTACATCTTTTAATCTCTGTTCTAAACATTCTTTCTCCATTAATTTGGATTTCCATATTCTTTCTCTAAAGCACTCTCTCAACATGTGCCTATGTGTCTATCCAGTGGCTGGCTGAATTTTACACCAAGTTATCTCAGTGAACATCATTTCCACTACCCTTTGCTGGTCTCAATTCTACTCCATAAGTTAACTTGAGATTTACAGCTTGCCTAATGCTTTTTGACTCTATAGAATCGTGCTTGAACTTGGAAAAAGAATCAGTCTTAACATGAAAACATTTGGTAGCTGATAACATTGAAAACATTCAACAAAAATCTTATTCATCTCTAGGTCAATTAGAGAGACTGGATAAAGAATAACCTGCATGGAAAATATAGAAAACTATCACATTTCAAAAAAATTTTAGAATATATAATGAATCAATGATAATACTAATATTACTGGGTCTTCAATCTTATTCCATTGAAGACCCAGTAGTAAACCAACAAACCTATGTTCATGTGATTTTTGACAAAGAAACCACAATTATACAGTGGAATAAAGACAGTATTTTCAACAAATGGTGCTAGTTTAACTTGTGGTCAGCATGTAGAAGAATGTAAATTGATCCATTCTTATCTCCTTATACAAAGCTCAAGTCCAAGTGGATCAAGAATCTCCACAAAAAAAAAACATATTCTCCGAATCTAATACAAGAGAAAGTGGGAAAGATCCTCGAACACATTGGCACAGAAGAAAATTTCCTGAACACCAATGCGTCATGCTCTTAAAATCAATAACTGACAAATGGGACCTCATAAAATTGAAAAGATTCTGTAAGTCAAAAGGCACTAACAATAGGACATAACGGCAACCCATAGATTCGAAAAAGGTCTTTACCAACTCTACATCTGATAGAGAGCTAATATCCAAAATATACAAAGAACTCGAGAAGTTAGACTCCAAAGAATCAAATAACCCTATTAAAAATGAAGTACAGGCCACGCTGGTCCACTATAGGGTTGATGAAATTCACTTTGAAAGACTCAGAGATCTGTCTGCCTCTGCCTCCAGAGTACTGGGATGCACCACCACTGCTCGACTTTAAAAAAAAAAAAAAAATGCTTTTTTTAAAGACTTAAGTTGTTAAGTTGTTGACATTTTTCTGAATACATATAAACACGCCAGGAACAAATGATTCTAGAGACTGGTTGAGGAAGCACTTTATCCAGAATGTCTTCAACCTTAAATTACTTTAATTGACTCCACCTTGTTTTTATTTTCAAGAATAGCAAGGTGTTTGTGGAAGGGTGGCATTTCCCAGAGCCTCAGGCAGTTCCAGAACACACCCACCGATATCAGCGACCACCACAGTGGCAGAAGTCCTCCTACAGAGCTGACGAAGCTAGAAGGGTTCTGCTAGTTTGCAGGGTGGGCTTTGAACCTATAGCCTTGTGCATGCTAGACCTTCACTATACCACAGAGCTGCTCTTCTGCCAGGCTCATTATGTTATCTAGGCTCTTGTGATGCTCCTGTCCCAGTGTCCTGAGTGTCTGGGACTGTGGGTGTGTGCTGCCACACACCCAGCCAGGTCTTTTTAATATCTGCTATTTATAAGGTAGAGTTTTACACACGATTTAGGACTATCTTAAACCTATTCCTTCTAGTTGCTTTATTAAGGAATAATGACACTAAAGCCATTAATGTATTTGTGCCTAACTTTCCAGTGTGACATGGAGGTGGGGGGTAAAGGTAGACACTGAGTGGACAGGAATTGGCTGAGCGCCATTAGAGGCTGATCACTACTAAGTGCTCTCACAAGAAAAGGGCTAAAGTTTCAGAACATGGGTACTTAGATCATGTATAGCGGTTACCAAGCAGTGCCTGAGGAGGAGTTGATATGCATTTAGTTGGATGCAGTTTTACATTTTACTCTCAGAAGGTTGTTTATATTCTACTTGCTGATGTGTTATCATTTATATTTTTATACTGGGTAATCCTTTTCTGAGTTCTTTCACTTGTATAATCCTCATGAGACAGTACATACTTTGCTCTGGTATAGTCAGTTTCCTTCTTGGCAAAACCAGCCTGGAATTGCTAAAATGACAGGGAGGCCAGGTCAGGGTCAGAGAGACCAGAATTCACACTACAAGGCTAGCACTATTGCCATTCAAGTTGGACATCAAAGCCTGGTCCCAGTCAGGACTGATCTTTTTTTCTGAGACAGGGTTTCTCTGCATGGCCCTGGCTGTCCTGGAACTCACTTTGTAGACCAGGCTGTCCTCGAACTCAGAAATCTACCTGCCTCTGTCTCCCGAGTGCTGGGACTAAAGGTGTGCACCACCACTGACCGGCAGAACTGAATTTTCTATGTATACATTTGCCAGGAAATTAACACTTGCTGAATTTCTCATTTTCTCACAGTAAGCAGTCTAGTTATGGGACTCTATCCACGTTTAGTTCAGCTGTGACTTCCCTCGTGTGAACATTGTAGTGTGAAGTCTGTACTGGGTAGGGACAGTAACCCACTGTGAGCTCAGGCATGAACATAGAGATCACTGAAGGAAGAGCCTCCTGGAAGCAAGTTGGCATGTTAAATCCCATGCAGTGTCCCAGGGAGTCATGGCCTCCGCCAGCAGGGAGGGGGTGTGCTCACTGCATGAACATTCATTCAGGAGATGTATAATGGAGCACCTCTCTTTGCTCTAAGAGAAAAACCATCTTAAAATTCATCTTAAATACAGACTTTGCTACAGCATGTTTTAGAATAATCTGGATGCATGTACCTTGTATCTAAGGTAGGCAGAGAAACTACTCTGTTTTCTTTATGTAAATTCAGTCTTATAAAGTTAGTTCTGTCCATGGTCTTTTAAAAAAAATGAGGTACAGAGCTAAACAAAGAATTCTCAACTAAGGAATCTTGAATGGCTGAGAAGCACTTAAAGAAATGTTCAACATCCTTAGTCATCAGGGAAATTTAAATAAAAACAACCCTGAGATTCCACCTCACACTACTCAGAATTAAAACGCAAATCAAAGGATCAAAAACACAGGTGACAGCTGATGCTAGGGAGGATGTTAAGGAAGAGGAACATTTCTTCATTGCTGGTAGGACTGCAAGCTGCTAAAGCTACACCGGAAATCAATCAAGGATCCTCAGCAAAGTGGAAATAGTTCTACCTGAAGATCCAGTTATACCACTACTGGGCATATACCCAAAAGATGCTCCAACATATAACAAGGACACATGTTCCACTATGTTTATAGCAATCTTATTTAAAATAGTCAGAAGCTGAAAACAACCCGGATGTACCTCAACAGAAGGATGGATACAGATAATGTGGTACATTTACACAATGNAGTACTACTCAGCTATTAAACCAATGACTTCATGAAATTCACCGGTAAATGAATGGAAGTAGAAAATATTATGCTTAGTGAGGTAACTCAGTCACAAAAGAACACACATGGTGTATTCCCACTGATTAATGGATATTATCCCCAAAGCTCAGAATACCCGTGACACAACACACAAACCATGTGAAGCTTAAGAAGAAGGAAGACTAAAGGTTGGATTCTTCAACCCTATATAGAAAAGGGAACAAAATTATCACAGAAGGAAAAGGGAGGGATGGACCTGGGAGGGAGAGAGGAGGGAGAGGGTAAAAGCAAGGGCATGAAAGGAAGCAGTGTGGGCCTGTCTACCAGAGGCTTTCCACAGAGATCTCTGGCTCAGCCTGGTGCAAGAGTTCCTTCCAGCAAAGGGAAGCAAGTGCAGGCAGGGAGGGGAAGTCTTTTCTGCCAGTTCTGCTGCTGCAGTTGGCTCCACCTCCATCACTGCCTTGCCTTCCAGGTTACTCAGTTACTCCTCTCCCTGCACTGATTTGGGTTGGGCTGAGCTGACTAGAGACCAACTAGGCAGTGCTTTGGGCAAGCAGACCTCTTTCCAAGTGTTCCAGCTCTTAGAACAGAAGGCTTAGACAACGGAGTAGTTCTCACAAACCTTTAATCCTCCCAGATAGGATTCTTATATACAGTTCTGGGGTGGGTAAGGCTCTGACAAAAGGTACTTCTCATTGGTTTGATCTGAAAGCTTTGGGGAAACCCTATTTGCATGTCGGAGGGCTTGGTACTGCTTCTATGTGACTGATGGCCACATACCTGTCTGTGAGGTGTGGGGGGCTGTGGGAGGCTGTGAAGCTATGAGACAAGAGCCAGGGACCCATGAGGTATGGCCAAACACCTTCTGTTTATGTAGGTGGAAGTCACCACCCATCAGTTCACCAGGGTTCCAGACCTTTTCTCCACCAGGGACCAGGCTGACTATGCACAGCCCACTAACCCACAACTCCTTTGTTTTTCTTTTTGGAAAGGAGAGATGTCATGAAAATAACTGTCTCCTATGTTGGGAACAGTTTGACACTGAACCATGCCCTGATTGGTGGTGATTTTTGCAATGCTACTCATCTGCTGCTTTAGAAACTGAATGAGACAAGGTGCCAAGAAAGCAAGGCTCCAATGGCTAGTATTGGGCCAAGGAGAGGAAGAACCCAGACTACCAAGGGGTTAGAGAACCAAGGAGTAGGAGTGTTGTGAGTACAACATGCCCAGAAGATACCCTAGAGTTCTTTGAACATCTGTATATCTTGTTCTACCATCCCAAATTCAGTGATATAAAAGCAACATTTTTCTTCCAACCAAACAAAAGTCCTTCTCTGTTCAGCAGTCAATAAGTCCAGGGCTCTCTTTTTTTTTTTTTTTTGAGAGCAACTCCTGCTAAGGAAGTTATCTGACTTTGAAGAGATTCAAGGATGTCTGTAGTGGAAGCCATTGCCTGGTCAAGCTTGTCTTGGAAGTTGCTGCCAGATGTTCTGTTTGGACAAGGGCTGCTCCAGATGTTCCTGAAGCACCCAGTGAGACAGCAAGGCCTAGTCCAATGACCTTTCTGTCATCTTCAAGATGAGTTCTTCAGGTTCATAGAGATAGACATGGGAGAATATTATCACAGGGGTACAGAGGCCTTGAAAAGGGGGGTTAATACAGGCACCTGTAGTGCCTTTGCATCAGAGGAGGGCAGGAGGGTTAACACATAGTGATTTGGTGATTGTGATGTCATGGACACATTAAGATGGGGTTTTGAGGAGGGCCCTACAAGGCAAAGTGGGGGGGGGCAGCAAAGAGGGGAGTGTCCTGTGTTTTTCTCATGAGTATGGTTCCATGGAGCTTCTGAAGGGAAATGTTAATGGAACAGCTGCTAATAATGGTCTGGAGAGAGAAGCACAGAAAAAGCACTGGGAGGAGTTGCGATGGGTTGTTAAGGGAAGGAATTCAGCTATACATTGGAGGTATTATAGCAAGGAGAAGGTAGCTCATAACTCCTTCTGAGACCGATTTTCCTGTTAGATAATGTTAGCATGGGTAAAGTCTGATTTGAGGACAGGAATAAGCTCATGGTAGATGCACAGTTCAGCTACTGTGGGGAATTGCAGGCTGGTCTCCAGTTGAGCTGAGGTCTGAATGCCAAAAATGGTGATCATTCACTTACATGACACAGTAGCCATTTCCTCATGCTCCTGGAACTTTGGCTCCTGCCTAAGTTACCTCCCCCCACAACCCCCACAAGAGAAGCATGGCTAGAATTCATATAGGCAATGGCCTAAGCTTCTGACCTTCAGGCTAAACTCCTCTCCACTTACCTAGCAACAGTAAAGACCATAAAAAGGGCTGTTCAGCCCCACCTTGCTCTCTTACTTGTTTCTCTTAATTCTTAACTTCTTACTTGTCTCTCTCTTACTTCTTACCCCTCACTCTCACCCCCCTCTCCTCTCTATTTGTCTTCTCTCTTCTCTCCTCTCTTCTCCTCTCCTCTCTCTTCTCTCTAGCCTCCCCCCCTCTTTCTTCTCTCTTTCTTCCTGCCTTTCTACAATAAAGCTCTAAAATCATAGAGAGTCTCTAATCATCAAGATCTGGCAGGTGTTGGGAACCTCTTACCTCATCCCTTTCTCCCATAAACCTGGTGGCTTTAGCAAAGTAGCTCTGGGACTCCCGGGTAGGGCTGCCCCTTGCCACCCCCCGAAGAGTGGGTCAGAGGCTTAGATGCCCACCCAGGGATGAGGGGAAGGTAGATAGCAGCCCTCCCACCCTGACAGACCAGAGAATAGGTAAAACTCTGGCAGGGTGTGGGTCTTCTCCTTCCCCCTCTTCCCCTGAGCCCCTTTTTAGTTCCCAACAAGCTACTAGGTATTTGGCATAGCCATTGGGGTAAAATTTACCCATGACTCCATTCCACCAAGATTCATCCCATGGATTACTGATGGAGAGCTGAAAATGAGTGTTAAGGTGGTGAACATAGTGTCACCACGATTAGCGCCTTCCATTCTGCAGCTATAATATCTGCAACCTCTATTTGTGGAGACATTGACTTGTGTTTCAGTAAGAAAAGCAGAGAAAAGGGCTGGGGAGATGGAATCTGGGTGTAGAGGGATCTCAGTTCTGGTTCGACATTCTTCCAGTGGACAGTTTTGGGTCTCTATACTGTTGTTGTGTCGTTTGTAGGTTTCCCTAGCATAGAATCTCCAGTGGTAGGTGTTAGGAAGGCTAAGAAGAGGCTGGGCAATGACAGTGTTAGCATAAAGAATAATAAAAACAACCAAGAGAATAGAGGATAGGGGAGTTTCTGGAGGGCACAAGGCCTGGACAGTTGTCATCAAGTCATAGATATCCTTCCAGGAGATCTTGTTGTCCTTGTGGGTGTGATGTTTCCTGTGCAATCCCTTTTTCTTCTGTCCTTGATCTGCCAGCGAGAGGTAGGCCATTGCCACATCCACTGCAGTAGTGACCTGCACAACAGGCCAAAAGCCTGGATGCAGTCCCAAGGTAAAAAAGTTCATGGAAATTTAAGTCTCCTGGAACCATGGCATCACATAGGACATATGCTCCAATTTTGTCCTTGCGTTAGTCAGAGTACGGATCTGTCTGCTACCTTTCATTATTGTTTTATTATAGGAATCTCCAAGCAATGACTTGCCAAATAACTAAGCAAAATTGAACTTTGCTTCCTGGCCTTCACCAATGCCCTAGGTAGTTCTTAAGCTCACCATGGGCTTTGAATTCAGTAAGAATGCTGTCTATTCAGTGACATTCAGAATTGCCTCTAGTATTGTAAGAGAGATAGTGAAAGAAATCAGGCAATACTGTCTACTACATAGAGATAGAAAACTCAGGGCAAGCTTAGCAAAGTAAGTTTAGAATTCTTACTATAGTTATGTATGACAGACTACATTACTTATTAGTAGAAAGTTCCCACACACAATCATTTAGAATAATAGTCCAGTTATTCCCATATGCAGGAATTTACAAAGACCTAGGAAGAAGGAAGGTTGTGGTCTAAAAAGGAACTAGAGTAAATACTTAGAACTATAGATAGCTGAGTTACACCCATACACAGGAATTTACAATGGCCTAGGGAGAAGGTGGGCTATACAATAGACTAGAATTGGAACTATGGCAAGGGCATGAAGCCCTTTCCCTTGGCTTTTAAGATTAAGCTGACCTTAGGTGGGGCTGCTTTTGATCCCAGTTGTTAACACTGATTTTTATCCCAGTTGGTTCCTGTTAGCTTTTAGCATGCATTCCTCTGTTTTGTGTAAAAGTCACTTATAAGACTGGTGCTAGCTTTGAGACAAATTACATTCAGATACCACACTCCCTTGTGTCCGTATTTGTTTGTCACCCTTTTCATCTCCAACTCCTTGCCCACCTGTCTGAAACCCTATTTTCTTCTGAGGATTGAGAGAGGCCAACTGGGGCTGGTCTGCAGCAGGCCCTCTTCTTTTTAGTTCATATTGTTGTTCGTCCTATAGGGTTGCAGACCCCTTTAGCTCATTGGGTACTTTCTCTAGATCCTTCATTCGGGGCCCTGTGTTCCATCCAATAGATGACTGAGCATCCACTTCTGTATTTACCAGGCACTGGCAAAGCCTCACAAGAGACAGCTATATCAGGGTCCTGTCAGCAAAATCTTGATGGCATATGCAATAATGTCTGGGTTTGGTGGTTGTTTATGGTATGGATCACCGGGTGGGGCCATCTCTGGATGGTCCTTCCTTCCATCTCATCTCTGAACTTTGTCTCTGTAACTCCTTCCATGGGTATTTTGTTCCCCATTCTATGAAGATTGGTAGGGTGGCACTGGACATTTCTGGCAAGGACCCAGATAGGCTTAGGCTGGTCCTATGGAAAAACACAAGTAAAACACCTCCCAGTTGTAAGGAAGGGGTCTGGTCCCTTCCAAATTCAATCCAAAGGATCTTGACATCATACTGGTTAGGCCTTTAGGGTTTGATGTGTTCTTTCTATTATTCCTTGCCCTTGGGTGTTGTGGAGAATTCCTGTATGATGGGCAATATCCCAGAGTATACAGAAGGTTTTGAATTAATAGGTAGTGAAGGCGGGACCATTATCAGCTTTTATATGTTGAGGACTGCCCATGATGGCAACGGAGAAGAGCATATGGTATAACAACCTTTTTGAGTTTGTACCTGTTTGGGCTGTAACCCATATAAAATGCAAGTATGTGTCTACTGGTGACAAAAACATATTTTTTCTACTGATTTGCGGAATATGGGTGACATCATTTTGCTATAAGGCACTGCAATTAAGTCATGGGTATTGGTACCCATCATTTCTAAAGCTAGGGTGGTAATGAGGGATGAATAAGAGGAGCACATTTTTATTATCCTTTGGAGTTAAGCTAGGGAGATGTGGGGAAAACGGACAAGAAGCCCCTTTATATTTGTGTGTGCGCATGAATGAAATTGATCTTCTTGTTCAGTGGAGGCCATGAATGTCCCAGTTGAAGTGATTTGGTCAGTGAATACATTTCCCTCAGATAAAGGACCTGGCGGGTGAGATTGGACATGCTGGATGTAGATGGGGGAGTCTCTTTCCTGTAGAACGGTGGAGACTTTTATGAGTAGAGGGGAAAGTGGTTTTGTATCTAGCTTGGTGAAGGATCGTGACAACCAGGGGAGCAAATTGACAGCATATACACTGTCTGAAAGTGGTTAATGGGACCTTGACTTCTTTTAGTGTTACATAGGTGGCATATAATTCTTTATATTGGGGGGAGTGATTGGGTAGTTCTTTGAATCGGAAGTTAGGGAATTCATCCTCAGGAAAGTATTATATTACTGCTACAGATCCTCTCTTTACCCCATCAGTAAATATTAAGAGGGATCACGCTATGGGCCCTTTTGGAAATAGTTTGGGGGCAGCCATTGAAACAGAGGGAAGACAGAGGCCCATTTTTCATCAGGATAATGGTTGTCAATTTGTGCTGGTAATCCTATTGAGCTGATAGCAAAGAGGGAGTGAGTTTTGATTAGCCACTGAATGTCAGAGAGGGAGAAGGGGTGACAAGAATGTCAGGTTCTATCCCTAGGGTTTGCAGGGCTCTATCCCTGCCTTTTTAAATCATGCTAGCAAGTGTATCTACCTCATTTAAAATTTGGTGTTCAAGACCCATGGGGTGTGAAGCCATTCCAGCACCCCCTGAGGTTGGTAAAGGGCTCCCACAACTGTAGGGGAGTTGTTGAAGATGAGGAGCTGTATAGGTTTTGTTGGGTCATACCTAGCAAGTGCTTTATCTTTTAAGGCTGCATTGACAAAATTTAGCACTTAGACTGCCTCCAGGGACAGTGTTCACAGGGAGGTTGGACTTTTGTCTCCTTTCAGGAGTTTGAACAGGGGTTGAAGAATGCTTGTAGGAAGGGGGAGCCAGGGCCAAATAAGGTTCCCCAGAAAGTTCTGGAGGGAGGTGAGAGTTAATTTTTGTAGGAAGTAAAGGGTGGGTTTGCAGAGATATATTGAGGTAAGGGAGATCTCTATTCCTAAAAATGCAATGGGCAGAATAAGTTGGATTTTGTGAGGGGCTATTTTGAATCCTACAACAGGTAAGGAAGGTATTAGCTGTTCCTTATGTTGGGAGTGTCTCACTAAACTAATATATCATCCATATAATGGTAGATATTGAGTCCTTTGTCTAAATAGGATTCCAATAGATTGGCTACAGCCTCCTGACAAATGTTTGAATGTTAGCCATTCCCTTAGGGAGAACAGTTCATACTTATCCTGATGCTGGGCCAGAGCTGTTAATGGGGGTACTGAGAATGCAAAGCATTTGCAATCTGGGGGTGGAGGATGGAAAAAAAAGCAGTTCTTTATGTCTATTGCTAACAGGAGAACATTGGTAGGGATGGCTGAGATGTGGGGTAGCTCTCTTTGTGGGGAGCTCCAGACTTGCATGGTTTTGTTAATTGCCCTCAGATCTTGTAATAATCGCCACCCCACCCCACCCTGAGCTCTTTTTTTATAGCAAACACAGGGTGTTCTAACGACTGCAGGAGGGATGGAGATGTTGTAGCAACAGCTGTTCTTCTACTGGCTGTATGAGGGCTCTAAGCTTCTCCCTTGATAGAGGCCACTGTGGGACCCAGATGGCTTCATCGGAAAGCCAATCAAGGCAGGGAGTACCAAATCTGACACCAATCAAGGCAGGGATTACCAAATCTACAAGTCAACCCTAAAATTGGGGTTGACTTGTAGGAGGGATTTTACCATCTCCTTGGCTATTATCTTTACAGGTAATGTCCTCTATTGTTAATGTGGTCTCTTTCTGGTTAGGTGGTAAGAACCACTCTAAGAATTGTAAGATATTTCTCCTTAGAAGATTTGTGGCTACTTGAGTCACCTGGGATCACATGTGGCTGGTAGCTCCATCCGGGTATTCCTACCTGTAGGCTTTTTTGGTGATGAATGTGTGAGTGGAATCCCCTATGCCTAGGAGCTGGGGCCCAGGGATCGGTTGCCAGTCACATGGGATCTCTTGCTGACTTAGAATTGTCCTGCCTGCTCCATTATCAATAAGGCACTTGAATAGTTTATTATCTATTTTAATGGTTAATTTTGGATGGGAGCTGCGTTAGTTAGGATTTTACCGCTGTGAACAGACACCATGACCAAGGCAATTCTTATAAAATAGAACATTTAATTGGGGCTGGCTTACAGATTCAGAGGTTCAGTCCATTGCCATCAAGGTGGGAGCATGGCAGCATCCAGGCAGGCATGGTGCAGGAGTAGCTGGGAGTTCTACATCTTCATCCAAAGGCTGCATGTTAAGACTGACTTCCAGGCAACTAGGGTGAGGATCTTATGCCCACATCCACAGTGACACACCTACTCCAACCAGGTCACACCTATGCCAACAAGGCCACACCTCCAAATGGTGCCACTCCCTGGTCCAAGAATATACAAACCATCACAGGAGCCTTCTGAGATGCTGGATATCCATAAGGCTTCTATAGGAGTAGTCATCCTTCTTACTGTTGGAGCTGAATTTAAAGGTTCCAGTGGCTTACAATCGTTATCATATACAGCAGTACAGTATCTCTTCCAGAGGAAACCTTTTCTGCAGTGGAGGCAGATTTTCTTAGGGGCATTAGAATCTCTTAGGGGGAGAGGGTTTTGGGGGCATTCATTCCTCCAGTGTCCTGCCTCTCCACATTTGAAACAGATTCCTTTGGTTTTTACTGCTGTTACAAATGCCTGAGCCACAGATGTAATCTAGTGTGATACAGTTCCTATATCTCTGGTTGCCACAATCCACCTGTTATGATGTTCCATCTGGAGACCCTGGCAAGCAAGTCTAATTTCAGAGGTCATGCCTTCCCATACAATGGTTTTAAGAAGGAGGTTTCTGGCTGTGGGGGTGGGAATTTTTCTTTCTAGGCTCATTTTAGTTCTGAGAATAAAATCAGATAGGGGTTCTCCCAGTTTTTGATGGAGAGAGAGCAGGGAGGAGGCAGGGTCTTGTGATGACCCTGAGGGTGGAATGAGCTTATCCCAAGCTCAGGTCGTATAGAGGCAGACCTGCTCATAGTACCCTCCTGGTTGAGTTGCCTTCTGTGCTCCTGTAGAAAAGTCTTCCTGGCCAAAGAGTTCATTAAAATTCCATGGGGTGTTGCCTCTGCCCTGGTTTTACCTGACTTGTTGATGGCATTGATCTTGAAATAAGGCTTCCCATTTCAAAAACATTGGTTCTGAAAAAGCAGACCAACAAGTATCTCTCCAATCTTGGGAGGTATCTAAGTTGGCAATATGGCTTTGTAGGAGAGATTTTGTCCAGGGTGCAGAGATGCCATCTTCCTTCACTGCCTGCCTGAGTTGTTTTTAAGTCTGAGGCTTGGGGTGGGTAACAATTAAGGGCTTTATTATGGCTGGGGTTGATGTTAACTGGGAATGCTTGAGCACCTTGGGTTTTTGGTTCTGCATCAGACTCCAGAGTAACATGGGAGGTGGGGTTAACTTTTGCAAAAGAGTCTCAAATATTACAAAGTTGTTGTGTGGTAGATGGTTAGGAGTAAGGGACTATGGAGTTAGGTGGGGCTTCATCTATGAGTTTTGAAGGTATTTCACGTTTATGGCTTGGAGAAGGGGGAGGAAACATGTAGCAGTGAAAGATGGGAAACTGGTGTTAGCCACTAGAAAGCCCCAGATACCAGAGAAGCAAGAGGCTCCCAGGACCCAATGGGGATGACTTTAGCCAAAATACCCACCAAAGAGGATATACAATCTGTAGAGACCATCTCCAGTAAATAGGCACAGTCCCCAATTGAAGGATGGGGCCACTCATGCATTTCAAAATTTTTAATCCACAAATGTTCCTGTCCAAAAAAAAGACAAGGACAAAAAGTAGTACAGAGACTGAAGGAAAGGCCATACAGAGACTGCCTCACCTAGGGATCCATCTGATCTGCAGACATCAACCCTCCCTAGTGCTTGCTGGCAGGAGCCTAGTATGGGTATTCCCTGAGGGCTTCTACCAGCACCTGACTAATACAGTTGCAAATACTTACAGACAACCATTGGTCTGAGCTGGGGGACACCAATGCAAGAGCTAGGGGAAGGACTGAAGGAGCTGAATGGCATTGCAACTCCATAGGAAGAATAATATCAACTAACTAGACCACACAGAGATCCCAGCGACTAAACCACCAACCAACGAATATACATGGAGAAAGCCATAGCTCTACATAGATATATAGCAGAGAATGACATTATTTGACATCAACAGGAGGAGAGGCTCTTGCTCCTGTGGAGGTTTGATGCCCCAGAGTAGGGGGATGTTAGAGCAGTGAGGCCTAGTGGGTAAGTGAGTAAAGAAGCACCTTCATAGGGGCAAAGGAGAAGGGGGAGGGGGAATAGAATGGGGGGGTGGGATATGGAGGGGTAACCAGGAAGGGGAACATCATTTCAACTGTATATGAATACAATGATTAATAAAAATATTAGTATTAAATATTTCATTAAAAAAGACAATATGAAAGAGACAAATTGTAAGAATTGTAATAAGGACAAATGAATATTTTACTGATAAATAATGGAAAAGAAACTTTTACATATCAGCTATTTCAAAAAAGTTTATGCTTTTATATTTTGATAAAATTTATTTAAATTGATAGTCTGTTATATTTACAAATGACTCTCTGTTTGAGCCTGGACTTTGGAACTATAATAGACTCATCACTTCATCTGAAAAAGGGACTAAGCTTAATTTTTCCTTGGAATTTGAATGACTACTCATTTACATAAGACATCACAACATTACAGGCAAATATGGACAAGTGTTCCACATGATTCCAAAACATTTAATTTTATGGGTCTCTTTGCAAACAATTCTCTAGACTTTTCTAATTAATATAATATTATAACCAGAAGCACTGTGCAAATATTATTTATTATTTTATTATTTTCTTGCTTATGAGTTACACATACATCAAGTGACAATTATATTTATTTACAGAATATCAAATAGAAACCACTATGGATATCCTGCATTAAAAAAAAATAAAAACAATAAAAGAGCCGGGCATGGTGGCACACACCTTTAATCCTAGCACTTGGGAGGCAGAGGCAGACAGATTTCTGAGTTCAAGGCCAGTCTGGTATACAAAGTGAGTTCCAGGACAGCCAGGGCTACACAGAGAAACCCTGTCTCAAAAATAAATAAATAAATAAATAAATAAATAAATAAATAAATAAATAGAAAAACAATAAAAGTGGGAATCTTAGAACGTGGTCTAAAACGGTAATCATGAGGGTAGAATTCTGAGTGCTTGTGAGAACACATTCAATAAAATAAGACAAGAACGTGGTGATTCCAATTTCTTCAAAACATTGACTTGTTCTTGGAATGTGTGCCTCCCAGGTATAGCAGATAGAAATTAATTTACTTCACATTACACTTTATTTCTTGCTACTGTTATTCGGTTAATGTTTACAAAATTCTTTATATGCTTCTATGAATAAACATGATTTTTGCCATGTGCAGCTTGTTCTCGTGAGTGGATATCACTTGAACTCATGAGAAGTATACTCACGTGGTCTTTCTTAACCCTCAGAGCATAATCTGTCTAAGGCTTTGAACTTTATAGTTGGCTACTGGATACAACTGTCATCTGTCTCACTTGTCTGCTCCATTCTCCCATGTCTTATCCTGCTAGAGCAGTGATAGTAGCGAACATACAGGACTGTTCCAACCACCACGGCAAACCTCTCACAATGAGGCACATATTATGGTCTATCTTACCTGGTGCTCTTTGTCTGCCAGAGCTACTGGGGAGAAGCAGTAGGCTTGGGGAATCATTGTAAATAGAATCATCCTGAGCACAACCTGTGAAGGTTAGCTTTTTAAAATTAGACCTTAACGAGTAGCCCACAATGGTTGGTTTTATTGTCAAGTGGTGTTTATTCTTGCCTTTAAAATTGGAATGAATGGCATTCCAGTGCTATTTCTTAATCATCTAAGTTTTTGTTTTGTGTTAGATAGCAGAGCTGAACACACACCCATGAATTTATTTCTCATCTATGTATTTTTTTTTCACTGAAATGTCTTTTGTCCATTTTCTATCTAGAGATCTTTATACTCACTTTTGAACTCTGTACACAGTCTCACTGCATGTTCTTTACTACATGGGTTGTTTGCAAATGTCTGTGCCAGGACTTTGCTTGCTTTTATATTGTCTGTACTAGTTTTCATACAAGAAAAGAATTTCTAATCGATATTTTGTAAAATTCCAGATTCTTCCTGTTCTTTCCTCTGGAATCATGTCAAATCTTTACTGAGTCATTACTCCTAGAAATGTCCCTAATGATTTCTTCTTAAAACTATGGATTTTTATTTTGCATTGGAATATTTGATCTAGTTGGAACTTATAAATAATAAAATTATTACATTTTAATTGATTGAATGCATGAACTTAAGATCTTAAGCACATGCTTTAGCATGAAATGGGTTGAGACTTTATTTTGTTTGTTTGGTTTTTGGTAATTTCTTCCAAATCTCATGCAGATTACAGCAAAATGCTTCCCCAAGACTACCTGTTTATATTCATTGATTCTCAGTGCTCAAGTACCATATCCAGGGCTATCAGCCCCTGTTGTTCTGGGAATGTACCTTCTGAGGGCAAAGAATATCCTGAGAACACAGGTACAATAGCACCTGTCCACAGTTAGCAGGGTTCTTTGTTTATAGGGTTGCCAGAAATAAATTATTTAGATATAATCAAATTGTTTCATGTTCATAGCAGAAAAGTAGAGACACATAAATGAATGGAATAAAGGACCAAAAGTAGCTCCTGTCCAGAAGAGTCAAATGGTTTTTCACAAAACTGAAAACAAAATAAAAAGAAAAAATGACCAGCTTTACACCAATGTTTCTGGGACAACTGAATATCTTACACATGAGAAAATGTTTCTTACGGGAACTGTAAGTTACAAAAAAAAAAAAAAAAAAAAAAAAAAAAAAAAAAACAGCATTATATGTGCTACACCTTTCCTGGAACTCTTAGTCATGAATATTCTAGAGACATACAAAATAATACAGGGTCTTCTCTGTGTATTGGTTAGTTGGTCTTGCCTATTATTTGTTGTCATATTTATGTTTTTGGAGAATCAAAGAGTTGATTCTCTATAAATATGGGAATTCTATTTAATTAATTTTCATCCTATTTTAATTACTTCTATATAGCTTCTGATCTAGAGCTTATCTTTCTACGGGCATTCCAATGTCCTATAGTGTTTTATTAGCTTATTTATTTAATATCTCCCTAATTGTTTAGTGTAAGCACTTTTAGCTATAACCATCCCTCGTGAGGTTGATTTTATTGTATCTCATGGGTTCTGGTATATTATGTTTTCATTTCTATAGAAATTATTTTATTTCATTCTTGATTTACTTAATAATTCATTCATCATAAATGGTGGACTAATTCCAATGAGTTTGTAAAGGTACTTTAGTTTCCTTTGCTATTGATTTCCATCACTGTCCATTGTGATCACATAGAATAGAATAAATTATTTTAAATTTCCTATAAAATACTCCTAGCAAATATATATTCTGTAGTAATTGAATAAATTGTTCTGTAGGATTCATTTAGTCTATGATGAAATTAAGTCAATTCTTATTGATTATTTTTTTACTAGTATATTCTGACTACTGGTGAAAGTGGAATATTGAAGTTGCTCAATATTACTTTGTTGATTTAATTATATATATTTACATCTAGTAGCATTTGTTTTAAGAATTGGGTATACCCTAATTTGGTACATATTATCTTTAAAATTGTAATATCTTTCTCACAAATTACATATTTAGTGGAAAGTGACCTTTGAAAAAGTCTATTCTTACTTTGTTTTGAAGTTTATGTTTGCACATATTATGATAAACAGTTCTCTGGTTAGATTTCTTTGAATTCTGTTATTTCATTCTTTCCCTCTAAAGTTGCATCAGTCTTCGTTTATGAGATAAGATTCTCTGAAAAAGAGTGGACACATTTCATAACCAAATCCAATCATCTGTGTCTTTTAGTTGGGAATTGAGTCCCTGAATATTTTCACAATTATTATTAAAAGGAGTATATTAATTCCTGACATTTTGTTAATTCTGTGGAATTTTATAGTTTCTTAATCCTCTTTGGTTTAGCTATCCTTTACCATATCTTACACTTCCCTGTTGTATTATAGTATGTGGATATCTCTCTTTTCAGGCAAGGATTCTATTGTTTATCCACTATATAGTTTTACTGCAGCTCTTGAATCCATTATTCTGTGTTTGTCCTGCAAAGTTTTTATTTTCTTCAGTTATGACTGATATGTTCATTGGGTATAGTAAATTAAACTGGCTGCTATCTTCCAGATTTTATGGTTTTTAAAAATTTTTCCTTTGAGAAAATTGCTGTTATAGATGATTGGTCTGTATTGACTTTTTTCTCAATTTAAGCCTTCAATATATTTTATTACTTCTGTATAGTTAGTCTTTTAACTACAGTAAAATATGAAGAAATTATTTTTTGCCTTGTCTGCTTGATATGAAAATTGCCTTTCTCACATAATAGGCATAATTTCCCTTGGTTTCAGACATTCTCTAAATTGATTTTTATATCTGAAAATGTTTTTCTATTGTTAGCACACTGTCTTAGCAATGGTTTTTTATTGTAGGAAAAAGACTCCATGATCATGGAAACTCTTTTTTTTATTATTATTATTATTATTATTTTCTTTATTTACATTTCAAATGCTATCCCGAAAGTTTCCCATACCCCTCCCCCCACCTCTGTTCCCCTACCCACCCACTCCCACTACTTGGCCCAGGCCTTGCCTTGTGCTAGGTCATATAGAGTTTGGAAGACCAAGGAGCCTCTATTCCCACTGATGGCCGCTTAGGTCATCTTCTGCTACATATGCAGCTAGAAACACAAACCCAGGGGGTACTGGTTAGTTCCTGTTGTTGTTCCACCTACAGGGTTGCAGCACCCTTCAGGAAATTGGGTACTTTCTCTAGTTCCTCCATTGGGGACCCTGTGTTCCATCCAGTAGCTGGCTGTGAGCATCCATTTCAGTGTTTACCAGACACTGGCATAGCCTCACAAGAGGCCGCAATATCAGGGTCCCTTCAGCAGTATCTTGCTGGCATGAGCATTAGTATCTAGGTTTGGTGGCTGATGATGGGATGGACTCCCGAATGGGGTACTCTCTGGATAGCATGGAAACTCTTATAAAGAAAAACATTTAATTGGGCTTCTTTACAGTTCAGAGATTTAGTCCATTGTTATTGTGCAGAAAGCATGGTAGCATGCAAACAGACATGGTACTGGAAAAGTAGTTGAAAGTTCTATATCCAGATTGAGAGGCAGCGGAAAGAAAGAATAACACTGGACCTGGATTTAACATCTGAAATGTCAAATGCCACCATTAGTGACATACTTTCTATAACGAGGACATTTTTATTCCAACAAGGTCATACTGTCTAATAGTGTCACTCCTTATAAGTCAATGGAGTCACCTTCAATCAAGTCATTGCATTTCATTCCCTGGCAGTCATACCATAATGCAGAGCTTCATTCAATTCAAATTCAAAAGTCCCTAAAGATTATTCCAATTTCAATGATTTACAGTTGTCCCTAAAGATTATTCCAATTTCAATGATTTACAATTGAAAGTATCATGTGAGATTCATGCAATCTCTTAATTATAATCCCTTATAAAGTCAAAATGAAAAGCATATCACATACTTCCAACATACAGTGGGACAGTATATAAATTACTGTTTCAAAGTGAAGGAAAGGGAGGACAGTGAGGAAACTCTGGACCAGTGGAAGACTGAAAGTCAGTTAGAAAACCACCAAATTCTGCATCTCCACGTCTAATAGCAAAGCACTCAAGATCTTTAACTTGTTTCATTTTTGTTGCATCCAACAGACTTCTTTCTCCTAGACTGGTTCCACTCCCTGTTAGCAGCATTTCTGGACAGGTATCACACCACATGTTTCTGGCATGTCCACCATCATGGGGTCTCCAAGGCAATCCAGGCTTCACATTTACAGCTTCATACAATGAACTCTCTAGGTGTTCCATTCAGAGATACCCCTAAAATATGCTTGTTCTTAGAAGCTTTCCTTAGTTGAGGAAGGAAATTCTATAACCTGTTTCTTGCAGTCTTTAAAGCCATCACCATGTGACTGAAACTGCCAAGTTTTCTGCTTGCTGGGACTTGAACATGGGCCAGCTTTCTTGTACAAACATATTTGTCCAGCTTTCTACATTTGATGGCTTCATTTACTGCCTAAGCTTGACTGCCCTGGTACTTACTCTGCAGAGCAGGCTGGCCTTGAACTCAGAAACCACCAGCTTCTGCCTTCAAGTGCTGTGATTAAAAGTGTGCTAAATAATGGCTAGTAGTAACCTTTTCTTTAATTCCTTTTCACTTTTCCATAACCTATTTTCACAATTTGAAAGTTTATTTTAGCTGTGACTTTTTCTGGGGTCACAACTACCTTTGTCACACTGTTGTTTTTTCTTGAACCTGCTTATAATCACAAGCGCTCACTTTCTCCCCCAAGTTTACCTTTTATAATTTCCCTTGCTTAGCTTGCTTATTTTTCTCTATAGTCTGCCCAAGACTAGCCAAAAATTTCACACAACATAGCCAATGTTTGGAAATGTTCTCTGCCAAAGCTATTAATCCATAACTATTCAACTTAGTCTGAGGCAGATTGCTTAGCCAAGATCAGAGAGTAGTCACATTTTCACAAAATTATCTCAACAACAATCTCTAGTCCATTAAGGAGGATATAAATAATTCTTTTAAAAAATACAAAAAAAAAAAAACAAAAAACAACAAAAAAAAAAAAACAGGCAAAGAGGTAGAATCTAATGAAGAGAAAACAAATATACTCCTTAAAAACATACAGGAAAATATAAACAAGTGAGAAATTGAACAAAATGGTCCAAGACATAAAAATGGAAATAGAAAGAATAAAGAAATCACAAATGGATGCAATCCTGGAGACAGAAAACCTAGGAAATAGACAGGAACTACAGATGCAAGTATCACCAACAGAATACAAGAGATAGATGAGAGAATCTCAAATGTAGAAGATACAATGGATGATATTGATACAAGGATCAAAGAAAATGCCAAATATAAAATGTTCCTGACCTAAAACATCCAGAAAATTTGTGACTCAATGAAAAGACCAAATATAAGAATAATAGGAATAAAAGAGGGGGAAGAGTCCCATTCAACAGGCCAGAAAACATCTTCAACAAAGTAATAGAAGAAAACTTCACTAAAGAAAGAGAAGGCCATAAACATATAAGAAGCCTATAGAGGCAGGAGGATTTCTGAGTTTGAGGCCAGCCTGGTTTACAAAGTGAGTTCCAGGACAGCCAGGGCTATACAGAGAAACCCTGTCTCGAAAAACAAACAAACAAACAAACAAACAAAGCCTATAGACCACCAAATAGATTGTACCTGAAAAGAAATTCCTCCAGTCACATAATATATTAAATATAAGAAAATATACAGATGCCGGGTGTGGTGGCACAAGCCTTTAATCTCAGCACTCAGGAGGCAGAGGCAGGTGGATTTCTGAGTTTGAGGCCATCCTGGTCTACAGAGTGANTTCCAGGACAGTCAGGGCTATACAGAGAAACCATGTCTAGAAAAAAAACCAAAAAAAGAAAAAATACACAGAAACAGACTAAATATATAAAAATATAATAAATATACAGAACATAGAATATTAAAAGCTTTAATAGAAAAAGGCCAAGTAACATATAAATGCAGATATACACCAATTACACTCTACTTCTCAACAGAGACTCTGAAAGCCAGAAGATCCTAGAAAGATGTCTTGCAGACCCTGCATGCCTACAGATGCCAGCATAGATTACTATACCCAACAAAACTTTTAATAGCCAGAGAGGTAGAAACCAAGACATTCCATGACAAAACCAAATTTCAACAATATCTTCCTTTTAATTAAGCTGTACTAAGGCTACTAGAAAGAAAACTACAACATAGGGAAGGTAACTATACCCCCCAAAATCCAAGAAATTATTAATCTCACAACAACCACAAAAGAAGAGAAAAACACATGCGCGCACACACACATCACCACCTCCATCAACAAAATAACAGGAACTAAGAATCATTGGTCATTAATATCTCTCAACATCAATGGACTCAATTTCCTAATGAAAAGACACAGGTTAACAAGTTGGCTACCTGAACTGGATCCATTAGTTCTGCTGCTACAATAAACACACCTCAGAAACAGAGATAGATACTACCTCAGAGTGAAGAGCTGGATAAAATGTTTTCAAGCAAATGGTTCCTAAATAAATAAATAAATGGAATAGACATTCTAATATCTAATAAAATGGACTCTCAAGCAATAGTAAGCAAAAAAGATGGGGAACGACACTTTACACTCATCAAAGAGAAATTACAGTGAAGACTCAATTCTGAACAACTATGCCCCAAATGCAAGGTCACTTATATTCATAAAAGAAACTTTACTAAAGCTCAAAATACACATTGAACCTCACACAATAATAGTGCGAGACTTCAACACCCCAATTTTATCAATACACAGGTCATCAAAACAGATGCTAAACCGAGACAAAAATGAAACTAACAAATTATGAACCCAATGGATTTAACAGATAACTACAGAACTCCAAACAAAAGAACATAACTTCTTCCTAGCACCTCACAGAAACTTCTCCAAAACTGACCATAACATTGGACACAAAATCAACCCCAACATATACAAGAAGATTGAAGTAACCCCATGCATTATATCAGATCACCTTGGGTTATGCCTGGACTTCAATAACAACAAAAACAACAGAAACCCCACATACTAATAGAAACTGAGCAACTCAGTGATAACTTGCTTAGGGAAGAAATTAAATACTTTTTTTTTTTAGAATTCAATGAAAATGCAGGCACAATATATCCAAACTCATGGAACATATTGAAAGCATTGTTAAGAGGAAAATTCATAGAACTAAGTATCTTTATAAAGAAATTATAAAGATCCTATACTAGCCACTTAATAGCATACCTGAAAGCTCTAGAACAAAAGGAAGCAAGTAGGCCCAGAGGATTAGAAGGTAGAAAATAGTCCAAATTAGGGCAGAAACAAACCGTTTAGAAACAAATAGAATAATACAAAGAATCATCAAACCCAATGGCTAGTTCTTTGAGAAAATTAACAAGATAGATAAATCCTTAGCCAAAATAACTAATGTCACAGAGTTAGTATCCAAATTAACAAAATCAGAGATGAAAAGGGAGACATAACAACAGAAACTAATGAAATTTTTAAAAAATTATCAGATCTCACTACAAAAGACTATACTCAACTAAACTAGAAAACCTAGAAGAAATTGAAAGTTTTCTGGAAAGATTTCACATACCAAAGTTAAATCAAGATCAGGTAAAATGTCTAAAAAGTCCCTTAACACCTAAGGAAATAAAAACAGTCATTAAAAGTCTAAACAAACCAAACCAAACCAACACAACACAACACAACCAAACCACAAAACAAAACAAAGCAAAACAAAACAAAAAAGGGCTAGATAATTTTAGTGCAGAATTCTACAAAACCTTCAAGGACAAGTGAATAGCAGCACTCCACAAATTATTCCACAAATAGAAAAAGAAGGAACACTACCTAATTCATTCTATGAGTCTACATTTATTCTGATACCTAACCACACAAAGACCCAACAAAGACAGAGAACTTCAGACAGATATCTCTTTTGAACATTCATGAAAATATTCTCAATAAAAACTCACAAATGGAATACGGAAACACATCAAAACCATCATTCACCATGATGATTCTGTGTATGAAAATCCATCAAATAAATCCACTGTATAAACAAATTGAAAGAAAAA
The DNA here is from genome assembly GCF_900095145.1 of Mus pahari. Lineage (NCBI taxonomy): Eukaryota > Metazoa > Chordata > Mammalia > Rodentia > Muridae > Mus > Mus pahari. The sequence goes on along the minus strand of NC_034611.1, from coordinate 8,861,534 downwards.
AATCCCTTATCAACTTAGTGCATGCTGAAAAAGACTGACACCCGTTCAAGTTAAAAGTCTTGGAGAGATGAAGAATTCAAGGCATATACTTAAACATAAGAAAAGCAATGTACAGCAAACCAATAGCCAACATGAAATTAAATGGAGAGAAACTTGAAGAAATCCCATTAAAATCAGGGACACAGCAAGGCTGCCCATTCTCTCCTCATCTATTCACTGTAATATTTGAAGTTCTCACCACAGCAATAAATGAGCAATAAAGGAGATCAATGAGATACAAATTGGAAAGTAAGAAATCAAAGTATTACTATTTGCAGAAGATATGAGAGCAACCTCAAAAATTCTACCTGAGAACTCCTGCATCTGATACACAGTTCAAAGTAATCAATGGCATTCCATTACATGAATGATAAACATCCTGCAATACAAGTTAGGAGCAAAACATGCTTCTTAATAGATACAAATAATACAAAATATCCTGGTGTAACTGTAAAGAAGCAGTGAGATATCTGTATGACAAGAACTTCTAGTCCCTGAAGGAAACAAAAACAAAAGACCTCAGAAGACAGAAACATCTCCCATGCTCATGGATTTATAGGATTGACATAGTAAAACTGACCAACTTAGCAATAAGAACCTATACATTCAATCCAATCCCCATCAAAATTCCAACATAATTCTTCATAGACATTGAAAGAGTAATTCCTAATTTCGTATGGAAAAACAAAAAACAAAAAACAAAAAAAAAACAAAGGATACCCAAACAATTTTGAAATACAGAACTTCTTGAGCAGTTACCATCCCTGACCTCAAGCCCTACTATAAAGCAGTAGTGATAAAAAAAAAAACCATGGTATTAGTATAGACACAGTAAGGTCAATCAGTGGAATAGAACTGTAGACCCAGATATGAACCCATACACCTACAAAAACTTGATCTTTGACAATGAAGCCAAAACCATTCTGTGGGAAAACAAAAGCACGTTCAAGAAATGAAGCTGGTCAAAGTGGTGGTTTGCATGTAGAAGAATGAAAATTGATCCATATTTGTCACCCTGCACAAAGCTCAAGTCCAAGTTCATGAAGGACCTTAATATAAAACCAGATACACTGAATCTAATAGAGGAGAAAGTGAGAAAAAGCCTCAAATGCATCGGCACAGGGGAATATTTCCTGAGCAGAAAACCAATGACTCGGGTTCTAAGATAAATAATTGACGTGGGAACTCTTGGAACTACAAAGCCTCTTCTGTATGGTAAAGGACACTGTCAGAAGGACAAAATGGCAATGTACAGATTGGGAAAAGGTCTTAACTAACCCTACATACCATCAAGGTTTAATATACAAAATATATAAAGAACAAAAGAAGTTAGACTTCAAAAGACCAAATAACCCAATTAAACAGTAGGATACAGTGCTAAACAGAGAATTCTTAACAGAGGAATATTGAATGGCCAAGAAGCACTTCAAGAAATGTTCAATATCCTTAGTCATTAGGGAAATGAAAATCAAAATGACCCTGAGACTCCACCAATCAGCATGGCTGAGGTAAAAAACTCAGTGACAGCACATGCTGACAAGGATGTGGAGAAAGAGGAACACTCCTCTACTGCGTGTGGGAATTCAAACTGAAACAACCACTCTGGAAATCAACCTGGCTGTTTCTCAGAAAATTGGAAATAGTTTTACCTGAAGACTCACTTCTGAGTATATATCCATTAGAGGCTCCACAACATCACAAAGACACATGCTCCACTATGTTCATAATAGCCAGAAACTGGAAGCACCCCAATGTCCCTCAACTAAATAATAGATCTAGAAAATGTGGTTCATTTATACAATGGAATACTATTTAGCTATTAAAAACAAGAACATCATGAATTTTTCGGGTAAATGGATGGAGGTAGAAAATACCAGACCCAAAAGGACATGTGGTATATAGTCACTGATAAGTGGATATTAGCCAAAAAGTACAGAATATCCATGATATATCCCACAGATATTATGAAGTTAAACAAGAAGGAAGGCCCAAGTGATGATGTGTCAATCTCAATTAAAAGAGGAACAAAGCTGGCCACTGGTGGTGCATGCCTTTAATCCCAGCTCTTGGGAGGCAGAGGCAGGTGGATTTCTGAGTTTGAAGCCAGCCTGGTCTGCAGAGTTAGTTCCAGGACCGCCAGGGCTACAGAGAAACCCTGTCTTAAAGACAAAACAAACAAAAAAAGAAAAAAAGAAAAAGAAAAAAATCAAAGAGAAACAAATAATCATGGTAGGCAGAGGGAGTAAGGGACTTTGGTAGAATAGGTAAATATACGGGGAAACTGAGGGGAGGAGACAGGACAGAAGTCCAGAGGGTCAGGAGAATTAATAGAAATGTGGAGCTGCTGGGAGTTAGTGGTGAGGGAATCCTCTAGAACATTCCAGAGACCTAGGATGGGGGAGGCCCCAAGGACTTAAGCCTAGCATTGGGGATATGGAACCTAAGGAGACCACTTTCAGTAATTAAACAGCAGCCTCAGTGGAGAGATGGGGACACAAACCCACTTTCAAAACTTATGACCCAAAATTGTTCTCATGTAAAAGAAATGCAGGGACAAAAATGGAGCAGAGACTGAACCAATGGCTGACCAGTGACTGGCCTAATTTTGGATTCATCCCATGGGCAGGCACTAAACCCTACACTATTACAGATGCTGTATTGTAATTGAAGACCGAAATCCAGAATGACTGTGATTAGAGAGTCTCTACCAGCCACTGACTGAGACAGATGCAGCTACTCACAACCAGAGCATTGACCTGAGGTCAGGGACCCTTAGGACGACTTAGGGGAAATATTGATGGAAATGAAGGGGATGGCCTATGGACAACACAATAGGAAGACCAACAGTATCAACTAACCTGGACCTCTGGGAGCTCCCAGCATCTAAGCTTTCAATGAAAGAACATAAATGGACTGGTCTGTGGCCCCTGGCACATATTTAGCAGAGGACTATCTTGACTGGCTTCATCCTATAGAGATGTGATGATCTAGGGAGGGGGAATGGCCATGGGAGATCCTCTCAGTGACAAAGTACCGCAAACCCCAAACTCCGACTGGCAGAGACTGGAAAAAATGACACAAAACGCCAAGGCAGGTTTTTCAGCAGCTTCTTTCTTCAACAGCTTTCTTCAACTGCTCTCTTCAACTGAACTCGCAAACTAAACCCACAAACAGCTTTTTCCCACAGCATTCTCTTCCCTCCCCCTCCCGCAGCACATCCTGTTTTTCTCACTCCTCTGAGCTCCTTCAAAACAACATTCTCCCTCCCCCTGGGGCACATCCTGTTTTCATCAGTTCTCTGACCTAATCCCTCCCCCATCTCCTGGATCCAAACAGAGTTCAGCCAGGGAGGCCAGTGACTCATCAGGTGGGCAGCACAGGATCTTCCCAAAAGGCTCAGCAGCCTTGGCACACAGGGACCATGGGGCTTGGCACACCTGTTCCCACAACAAAGCAAACTAGGGATCAGGAAGTGAGGGCAACATTTGGAATGTAAATATTTTATATATATATATATATATATACTATATAGTATATATATGTAATATATATAATATTTACATATACTATATATATACTATATACTATATACTATATACTATATTCTATATACTATATACTATATTCTATATACTATATACTATATACTATATACTATATACTATATACTATATACCATATATATAATATTTACATATACTATATATATACTATATACTGTATACTATATACTGTATACTATATACTATATACTATATACTATATACTATATACTATATA
>NC_034611.1:8847025-8856040 GCF_900095145.1 Mus pahari | reverse complement strand
CCTAATTGGCCATCAGTGGGAATAGAGGCTCCTTGGTCTTCCAAACTCTATATGACCTAGCACTGGGCCAAGTAGTGGGAGTGTGTGGGTAGGGGAACAGAGGTGGGGGGAGGGGTATGGGTAACTTTCGGGATAGCATTTGAAATGTAAATAAAGAAAATAATAATAATAATAAAAAAAGGAATGTAAATATTATATATATATATTATATATAATATTTACATATACTATACTATATACTATATACTATATATATATACTTTCCTGAATCTTCTTGAACCAAGCCCCTACAGTTCAAATCACCCTCATTATCTTTGTCTTTTATGTTCTTATTAAGGTGCATTATGGCCTTTTCTGGTCCAAAGTCCTGAAGTGTTCCATATTCTTTCAAACAAAAGCATTGGTCCAGGCTATCATGACACTATCCCAGACCCGGGTACCAATTTCAGTCTAAGTTAGGGTTTCTGTTGCTGTGAAGAGACATAACCATCACAGCCACTCTTACAGAGGGACACATTCAGTTAGGGATTGGTGGATAGTTCAGAGCTTTAGTCCATTGTTTACATGACAGGAAGAATGACTGCCTGAAGGCAGACATGGTGACAGAGAAGGAGATGAAAATTCTACATCAGAATCCACAGTCAGCAGGAAGAGAGAATCTGGGGGAGGATTGAGCATCTGAAACCACAAAGTCTTGCTCCAATGGCACAATTCTTCCAACAATAGCATACCCCCTAATAGCACCACTCACTCTAAGCCTATGCAGGCTACCCTCGATCAAAACACCACACATACTTTTTAAATTTATATTCTTATAATTCATAGATTTACTTTGTTCATTTTGTCCAATAATCATTAAATGTTTCTTTCATGCTTTCTCATAGCATTACTGGTTTTATTTCCAGAATATTCCTATTCCTTTACCTTATATTCTCCTTCACGTGATCTACACTACAGGTGAAGCTTTCCATGGCAGCTTTTTGTTTGACTTGCTAAATTTTTCATGTTAGTATTTCATTTTTAATTACCTTTATTATTTGACTGAATTTCATTTTTTATATTTTTCATTGATTTCCTTATTTTCTTCAGCTGCCATTTCATATTTTTTTGGAATTCACTCAAAAGTATATTTATGTCCCCTTTGATGTCTTTTGAGCATGTATATAACCATACTCTTCTTTTTTTTTCCTGAAATTTCATTGTTTATGTATTGGAGACCATTGCCATGAAATTAGCAATACTGGTGAGAAGACATGTTGCCTTGGCTTTCATATTTCCTTTATATTCAATATAAAAATGCTGAAACATGTTTAAATTTGTGTGTAAATCATTGTTTATTGTGGTGCTTTTGATGAGAATAGCCCCAGTAGATCATGTATTTGAATAGATGATATTGGTCACCAGTAGTTAAGATTGTTTGGTAATGATTAGGAGGTCTGTTCTTATCAGAGGAAGTTTTTTACTTGGGATGAGCTGTAAGGCTTCAAAAGTGCATATCATTTCCAGTCAGTTGTATCATCCTCATTCTGCCTCATGGTTGCTGTCTCAACATGTAAATGTCTGGGACATGTCCAGTGCCATGCTATTCCTGCCTGATCGCTGCCATTTTCCTGATGTGGTTATGGATTCACCCTTTGAAACTCTAAGCCCAATAACCTCTTTAATCTACAAGTTGTCTTTTTTTTTTTATGGTACCTGGGCACAGTGATGGAAAATTAAGTAAGACAGAAGTTCATACTAAGGAATAGGCTATTGATCTGATAGGCTTGACCATGCTGTTTTGTTAAAAGACTCTGAGTCTTTGAAGTAAGAAACTATTGAATCCTATAAATAGGCTTAATGGGTCATTGTAGTAGGACCTTGGAGAGAACAATGTGGATTATGGAGGTTCATCTGAAACGGAGAAAATGTGGATTATGGAGGTTCATCTGAAAAAGATTCATATGGGAAAACATTAGCAACTGGACTAGATACCAATTTTCTGAATACTGGCAAAGAAAGAAATTTTCTATTTCCCTCTGTCTCAAGTATACTTAAAGTCATGCCCTTTCATAGAGGAGAATCTCCTCAGACTCATCAATCCCACTGAAAGAGAGTAAAAATTTTATTTTCTCTGTCTAATTTCTATTTTGAAAACCTTATTTTTACTGATGGCTTTTAAATGTTTTGACCACTCCTTTAGTCTACCCCCACCAGAGGTAGGGGAAGAGAAAGAAATGGGAGAAGTAGACCTGTTTAGAAAGGTTCTTTGGAGTAACTCTTGTCTGTGTTGTTTCAAAATCTAAAGTTTAGGTCACAGAATAGTAGGGGCAGCTCAATCTACTTGTAAGCACTTTAGCAGTCCAGTTTGGTAGAGGCAGAATAGCAAACATGAATCAGCTGTAGTGACACTACCTAGCAGAGACAGTCAGGCCTCAGTCTCTGCAGGAGTCGGCAGAAGGGACCAGGAAGAATGCCAGGGAAACTTCTCAGCTGTGTCTCTGTCAGTGAAGCCAAGTTGAGTGAAGATGAGATACCAACAAACTTTGCACAGCTAGCTGTGCCAGCAAGCCAAGCTCAGCTGCTATCACTGTTCTCCAAGTCCCATTTACATCCCTCTAAACATGGGTCTTGCCTCAGCACATGTCTTGCCTCATCTGACATCACTCTGCCAATCAGTGTGAGTCAGTGGAAAAGGCAAGAAGCTACAGCACACTACCAGAAGTTTTTTAGTGTGTTCCTCTGTATCTAATTCCAAAAACTGTAGCTCACAATGTAAGGGGAACCAATGCATGCATGTTGTTAACAGACTCCTTTATCACACATCTTAGGTCTGTCTTAGAAGAACATCCTTTTTCCTATGTCTGTTTTAGTGACATGTTCCTTCATGAGTCTGCCTTAACCTTTCTCTTGTAAACACTTCAGAAAAACCCTCCTTCACAGGTTTGCCCCAGCAAAATGCCATCCAACACAATTGATTCACCAGAAAACCCTTACGTTTCTACTTCATCCCTGTTTTATTTTTTGTTTTGTTTGTTTTCTTTTTTTTTGTGAATTTTCCCAATTTTTCTTTTTATTAAACTAATTTTGTAAACTCTCTTGCATTTCTTTTGATAGTTGTCACCCAACTTTGTTGAGTTAATTTCCTAGAAATTCTAAGTTTATGCCTGTGTGTCATCAATTCTCTTCTAAACGTATAATCTCTTTTTATATCTTTTAAAGCAAACAAACAAATAAAAGAATCTAAAACAGTATTACATGCATTAATATTTCTTGCTGAGCATGACTAAATATTTTTCTAAGACCTATAAGAGAATCAGGAGCTTATTTTGTCATAATATCAATGACGCATAATAATAACTCTAGTAAGGTAGTTGGAATGAAGTGAATTAAAGACACATATTTTTTTTCTTGATCCCTCACAAACCCTTTATTTTTCATTACCCTTTTCCTACCCTTTTATCTTTCAATCACCTGAACCCATCCCTTCTGTTTTCTTCCTTTTTCCTTTCCAAAATCTCAAAACTTAAAATAAAGAAGGAACTTTCAGAAAACGAGAAAAATGACTTCTGACCATCAGCCCCTTTATGGAAGGAGAGAAAATACTTCCAAAATTACCAGAATACTTTCTTTGAACCTGAAAGCTAATCAACTTTGGAATAATGTGAAAATACTTATCAACAAAAATAACAAGACTATCCCAGGGAGGTATGTTGAATATAATTAGTAGTAAGGTTTTAATGCTATAGCTGTCTGAAGAGCTGACAGTCCTAACTGAGACAGACAAACTGTATTCCAAAGACTTCAGTGAGAAGTCCTAGGAGTGTCCATGTGAGCTTCACACCTCCAAATTAGTGCTTGGAAATCTGTAAACCAAGTTGAACTTGCTGGTCTGTTTATACACATGACCCTGAAATAGATGAGAACTCAACATATACAATCTATCTGATGTTGAGATTTGGCACAATTAGTAAGTAAAAGCTAAGTCAAAGTTAGGAATCATGCAACAACACAAAGAGAAGTCCTAAACAAGGATGCAGAAACTATCTATTCAAATCCTTTAAGTAAAATATTCAGCCATTAGCTGGACAGTAAGTTATTCAAGCTCTGACTTCAGTTGTGATTGGTAACCAATAATACAGAACCTTAAGTAGCTCTTCAGATAAGTCAGTACCGGTATTACCAACAAAACCGAAAGGAGTGACACACACTGGAGAAGAAGGTACCTGATGCCCAAAGGTAACACATTAAGTGTTGAATGTCTTCTCATCAGCAAAAATGTAGGTCATAGAACAGCAAAAGAAAGTATGATGGACAAACAGGAAGCCTAGGCCATAATTTTGGGCTTGTTCTTCCACTAGCTTGTACTTATATAAGCTCTTTATTCTATTCTATGTGGCTGGTTACCTCTGCTAAGTTTCATGAGTCTATCTCCTCAGAAAGCAGATGGCCAATTTCTCTACTTCACTCTTTCTCAACCAGAAGTCCAGTCTTCTAATACTGCTTCAGCCTAATGACCGTTAGATTTTCATAGACAGATAATTCTTCAACATGGTACACAGGAGATTATCCCTACAGTTATACAAACAAATATAGAAAATGAGCATATTTAGATCAACTTATTTTGTTCTATAGATGCTAATATCAATCCATAAAATACTTTATATTAATGTTTCAAACACTTTACAACTATTAAATGTTAAAAAGAACAAAATTGCTAAAAGGAAATTATGGTAATATATTTAATTTAAAATTTAAATTTGTAATTTAAATACAATGAACAACTCACTATGCCCTTACTTATTGCAGTAGTATTAGACATCCCTGATAAACAAATAAGGAATCTGTATATAACATGGACTATTGAGCATAATTTTCCATACATGGAATCAAATAAAAAGACATGAATATAGATTTAAAGTGTAAAAAGATGATCATTAAGTATAGAAAAACATTCTCTGGGGATGGTGACAGGGTTAGTTCTAGATGGGTGAAGATAATTGACACACCTTTCATATGTGTACTGAGCATAAAAATAAAACTATATAGTTAAGATACAACATTAAAACTTGTCAAAGATAGAGTATTTTCACTGCCAATTTCTCCATTTGAAGAAACTTGAAGAACTGTCAATGTTTTATAGCAATATTTGTCTGAGGAATATAGCAGTGCTATTAACTAATATGAAACTAATTATGAGCTCATATGACCAGAAGATTTCCACAATGCTATCATTGATCATAATTATTGTTTTTGTCTACTAGAAGTTTAGGGAGGATCTGTAAGTCAGCATTGACTTTTGTGTCTTTAAATAAGAAAGATGTGGCAAAGAAGATGGAAAAATTAAATAGGAAACACTTAGCTTGTGCAATCATAGACAGATTTAAATAAGATTATATGCTTTTTACTTAGTTTCTATGAATATGTCTGGCTGTGTATAACTGCTATTCAATGTTACTGCTATTTCTGGAGTTCTTTTTAATTTGTAAAATATGTGTATGTAATTATTGCATCTTCTATTTTATAAAGTGGGCTATGAAGAATTTGCCCATTTTTTCAGTTTCCTCAAATTCCCATTTCAAGTATATTCAAGTATCTATTAAATAAGTCCCTACCCCCAAAAATTATGACTCTAGGGTGATGATTTTTCAAATCCTAAACATCAGATCTGGATTTCAACATTTGAAATGATCACATTTAGGATCATGATTGTCCATTCATGGCTCTAGTCCAGTATAAGAGCATCACAGATGGCAAAAGACAGCTGCTAGACAACCACAATTAGACACTCTAACCAGTGTGGGCAGTCGGTACAGGAAGTGGTGTTCTCAAGAGCTACTGGTGTGGGATGGGAAAGGGTTGAGGTTTTAAATGAAATGACCCAATAGTTCAGAAAGTCACTCTATGTCACATTGTTAGGTTTCTAAGTTAGATATCAGAATCCCATGTTTGTACAGAGTTTTGTACATAAATAACCCTAGTAGTATTGCACACAATAGCAATTAGGCTAACACAACTCAAATGGCATTGGATGACGAATAATAAATCATGTATGTGTAATACCAAAGTGTTTGGAAATAGCTTAGTGGGCAGTGAGAAATTCTAATTAAGGAAAATAAGTCCTAAGATTCAAATTTTCTAGTCTATGCTTTTTTTTTTTTTCTTTTCTATGCATGTGCAGTAAGTAAGGTAGTGCTTGTCATGGATTGGAATGAAGCCTAAATCAGGTGTGACTACTAATAGATCTGAGACTGCTGTCTGTGTTGAAAATTTTCTGGATATTTATGGTGGTGATGGATGAAAACCTCTGTGGCTAAACTAAAAGTCATAGTGCAATACACAGATAAGTTGCATAAACATTTTAATCACATCTTGGAAAGTATAGTGTAAATGTATCTAAATGCTAAGCAAAGCCATATGAAAGTGAATATCAAGGAGATGATCACATACCTCTTGCAGGTTTCAAAATTCTGCCTGTTTTTATTGGCAACACATTTTATTGTGTGCCACTTGAAAGTTCAAACATCTATACTTGAGGCAGTTAGTAAATAGAACTGCTGTGTATAAAAAACAGAAATGGTGAAAGATGCATGAAAATAGAATCTTCAGTTTACTGTAAAATTGAAAAGTAAAGAAGAGAACTGAATATATGCTGAGTCATAAAACTAGTTCATTTTCAACTGCTCTCCTGAGACAATGTGCCTTCATACAGGAAAGCAGCAGACACCTAAGCTTGGGGTCTGGGGTAATGGAAGTGATGGCTTTACTTCTGAATATGCTTGGAATTGAAGATGTAGTCTCCAGATCTTATGTTAGAGTTATCAACAATGACTCCAAGTAGGTCTTTTTATTTTTCAAATTTATTTTTAAATAATTGTTGAAGACATTATCTTAGTATTTTATTTTAAAAACAAATTTAAACACTCCATTTGGAAATACTCCATTTGGAAAGTTATTCGAGAGTACTCATTTCATTATCATTTATTTCTGTCTATTTTAAGCAAACAATAAAAGTTACATTTTAGGAGTTTTAACAGCTGTCCATGACTTTGCATTATGTGAGAGAATTTCGGTCATTAAAAAAAGAAAAAATAGTTTACTCCACATACATCTGGCTTCACATTAACCTTTCCTGTTTTTGTTTAAGGCCTTTTCCTTCCTATGCAGCATACATTGGAAACAAAAGCAAAATAATGATGGATTAATGAGGGTTGCATGTTCAATTATCTCTTTACACATATTTGTTTACATATTACAGTACTTACTATGTGACTGGCATGTCCCTCTATATTGTCATCATAACTACCTAATCAAGTGAATATCATGGTTCTACTTTTGCAGTTGAAAGGGCCATGCATGTAGTACAATTGGGTTTATGATATATGTCATATGACATGGTCAGCTGGGGTTCTTACATGTACAATGAGAAAGCAATCAACTTATGAAGATAGAACCTTGATTTTCCTTGTTTTAAAGGCATCTCCTTCCTGAAAACCTGAAGATGAATAAAGAGATGTTTCCCTGATGGTCTTTGTGTGTGTGTGTGTGTGTGTGTGTGTGTGTGTGTGTGTGTGTGTGTGTGTTCAGTACAAAAGAGAATACTTACTTTAGGAGAAAGAGAAGACTTCTAGCTCGGTTTGTGTAGGATGAATGTCCATTTTACATTGGGGCACATGACTCGTTCAAGACCAGTGTTTATCATTTATTTATTTATTTATTTATTTACTTTTAGTTAGCTGTATGTTTATTCATTCACTATAAATAACAATTACCCTGTCCCTCCTCTCTTCCCAGTTCCCTTTCCAAATCCCTTCTCCCATTGCCTCTCTCTTTTACCCAGAGAATGGGAAGTACCCCACCACCACCACATGGATTTTGTCCCACACTAGGACTTCCAGTCCCAGTAGAAGTAAGCATATCCTCTCCTACTGAGGCACAACAGGGTAGTTCAGTTAAGGGAAGGGGATCCAATGGCACCAAGTCAGAGACAGACTCCACTCCAATTGTTATGGGATCCACAAGAAGACCAAACTGCGCATTTGCTACATATGTGTAGGGAGCCTAGGTCTACTCTCTGTATGCTCTTTGGTTGGTACTTCACTCTCTGTGAGCCCCTATGGACCCAGGTTAGTTGATTCTGAAGGGGTTTTTAGTGTGTGTGGTGTCATCAACCCCTCTGGGTTGCTCAATTCTTTTATTTCCCTCAAAATATTGGTCTATTAAAATGTTTTATGTAAGATTAGTTATATATAGAATGCCATTCTATATGCAATTATGTTTTCTTCTTTTACTTCCATTGATTTAATTTATTTATTTTACATGCCAACCACTGACCCCCTTCCAGTCCTCCCCCTCCCAGCGTCCTTTCCCCTGTGTTCCCTTCCCTTCTCCTCTGAGAGGGTGAGCACCACACCCCAGACATGAAGGTGGCAATTCATTCAATTCTATCCCTAACTCTTCAACAAGAACTCCCTGAGCTCTGTCTGATGTTTGGCTGTGACTCTATGCATCTGTTTCTATCTGCTATTGGATAAAGTCTCAAAGGAAAGTTATGCTAGGTCCTGTCTGCTAGCATAGCAGAGGATCATTAATAGTGTCAGAAAGAGGGACACTCCTCCATTGCTGGTGGAATTGCAAGCTTGTACAACCACTCTGGAAATCAGTCTGGCTGTTCCTCAGAAAATTGGACATAGTATTACCAGAGGATCCAGCAATACCTCTTCAGGGCATATACCCAGAAGATCTTCCAACTGGTAATATGGACACATGCTCCACTATGTTCATAGCAGCCTTATTTATAATAGCCAGAAGCTGGACAGAAATCAGATGTCCCTCAATAGAGGAATGGATGCAGAAAATGTGGTACATTTAGACAATGGAGTACTACTATTAAAAACAATGAATTTATGGAATTCTTGGGCAAATGGATGTATCTGGAAGATATCATCCTTAGTGAGGTAACCCAATCACAAAAGAAGTCACTAGATATGCACTCACTGATAAGTGTATATTAGTCCAGAAACTTAGAATACCCAA
>NC_034611.1:8778892-8846635 GCF_900095145.1 Mus pahari | reverse complement strand
AGCATTTGAAATGTAAATAAAGAAAATATCTAATAAAAAAAATGGGATAATGATCTGAAAAAAAAATAGTGTCATAGAGTTGCTTTCTTACAGGATATGTGTCTGAAGTTGGGCAAGTTATTGTTTATCAGTTCCTTCAATCACTATTCCATCTTTATCCCTATATAAATTGTAAGCAATACACAATTTGGATTGAAGGCTTTGTGGGTAGGTTGATGTTCTCCTCCCTCCACTGGAAGTTCTTCCCAGCTACAGGAGGTGATCACATCAGTCCCCACTGGTAGAAATTTCAGTAAGGTCACCAACATGGACTCCCCAGAACATCTCCAATCTCTACCTATTCCCAGAGATGATTGTCATTCTAGTTCCCAGCTCTCCCCCACACCCCTCTCCCTACAACTGATTCCCATCTCTGTTCCCTTCCTCTCTGCCTCTCACCTAGTTACCCACCTCCCTCCATCCACATCCAATGACTGTTTTGCCTTCTGAGTGATAATCATGCATCCTCTTTGGGCCCTCCTTATTTCTTAATCCTTTTGGGTTTCTGGATTATGCTAATGCCCACTTATAAATTAGTACATACCATGAAATCTTTCTGGGCGTGGGTTACCTCACTCAGGATTTTTTTAGTTCTATCCATTTACCTGCATATCTCATGATGGCTTTGTTTTTAATAGTTGAATAGTATTCCATTGTGTAAATATGTTTTCTTTATCCATTCTTCAGCTGAGGGACATCTAGACTGTTTCAGTGTGCCCTTCTTTGAGCCTTGAATAAGCTAAACAAACATTTTACAACCTTGCCTGAGTCATTGCCTGGCCTTTCCACATTTGCATTTCCTACGGAGCCTTGAAAAGTTATTTTTTCATTTCCAGCCTCCCTTTCAGTTTTCCATGGCTTGAAAATGGGGTCGGGGTGGGGAGGGGAAACCAACGGAGGATTGCTGTCTTAGTGGATCCACAGAAAATAGAATAAGTTACAGTATTCTGTACATTAAGCAACAAACAGCATTCATGCTAGCACTAGGGGTAAATCTCATCTTTTAGTGGCTGTTTTTGTTAGAAGATATTGGCTAGGCTGAGTCGGTGTTGATGCCAAATTCACCCAGGAGTATACCTGGGACTGGGGAATTCTATATATGCATTTGTCGGCAGCCAAGAGCTGCATCAGGCCAGAGAAGCAAGGTTTAAAATAAGATAAAATTAAATTAAAAGAGAGAGAGAAAAATACCAAACAACAACAACAACAACAAAAAAAACAACAAAAGATGTTACAAAAATACTTAGCTTAAGTATATGTATGCTCTACATGATTCCCAGAAGTAGGAATGGTAAATATACGTATGACATGAGAAAGAGGAGAGAGAATTGATTTCAGTAAAGCAATTGTCCCCTGTCCTGGACATGTTAGCAAAAGAGAAGTAAAATGGATTTCAAGGCTCTCCTAGGAACAGAAGGAAAGCAGACATCTTGCTTCCTATCTTGGTTCTGGTTACCTCAAGTTCCCTTCCCTTTCTGTGTATTGTCTGTTTTTGGTGTACCAATCTGTCCATGTGTCAATTTATGTCTTTTTTTTTTTTCCCCGTTGTTTGAATGACTGATGTTCTATGTTCCATATTCAAAATAAAAAATGGTTACAACTTTACCTGCTGGTTATCCATCTCTTGGTTTAATTTAGAAGGCAATCTCAATTTGAACAACAAAAAGTGACAAGTTACCCTGCACCCTTAGCTAAGAGTCAAGCACAGGAAGAGAAGCACTACCAAGAGCTGAAAAGCTGCTCTTAAAGGAGCCAGCTTTAAGTTCTATGCTTTTCAAGTTCTGTGGTAAATAAGCTGATGTCTGTTTTTTCCTAGAAAACCTCTGCAATTGTGATTATTGGGTTCTGAAGTTAACAAGGTGCTCCTTTCTTGAAAATATAGCTAGAAAAAGTAAAAAAAAAAAAAAAAAAAAAAAAAAATTGGTCTAAATATATAAGATGTGTGTAGCCACTTACTTTTGGTTTCTCACTGATTTCAAAGGTATAAATATTTTCTGCATGTATTGGTTATAAAGTATTGGCCTATGAGTTATTGGATATGATTAAAACATTTTAACATTGGTAACAGAAAGTTAGCTTAAAACTGGTAACTCAGGATTGGAGTCATTCTAGAAAACAACATGTGGCATGAACTAACCCAGGAAAACAGGTCTCTAAAGATACTTGAAAATTGGGATAATATTTTATGTAATTCTTATTCTAGAAACTAGACTTATAAGGGATAAGATTTAAAACAATGTCTTTTTAATGAGGTATCAAAAGTTACACTGTCATACATTCATATATAAGAATTGGCAGCCAAATTTTGCAACATGAAATTAATGCTTTTGTTGTTGATTTTAAAGAGAATGGATTTTTTAAAAATTGGGTTTTGCTATCCAAAGTTATGGTTATGCTCTAATATTGTAAAAGAAACTTAAAAATTATGGTTAACTTGACAGTGTTCCATTGGCTGCAGTTTGCAGTTCCATCCCATATACAGACACCAAACCCAGACAGTATTGCAAATGCCAAGAACTGCTTGCAGACAGGAACCTGATACAGCTGTCTCCTGAGAGGCTCTGCCAGAACCTGACTAATACAGAGGCAGATGTTCTCAGCCAACCATTGAACTGAGCATGGGGACTCCAATGGAGGAAAAGGACTAAAGGAGCTGAAGGGGTTTGCAACACCATAGGCAGAACAACAATATCAACCAACCAGACCTCCCCCCACCCCCCACCCCCACCACTGCAGAATTCCCAGGGACTAAACCACCAACCAAGGAGTACACATGGAGGGACCCATGGCCTCAGTTGAATATGTAGCAGTGGATGTTCTTTTCAGGCATGGAGGAGGAGAGGCCCTTGGTCCTGGGAAAGTTATATGCCCCAGCATAGGGGACTTCAAGGGCAGGAAGCAGGAGTGAGTGGGTTGGTGAGCAGGGGGAGGGGGGAATGGATAGGGGGTTTTTAGAGGGGAAACCTGGAAAGGGAATAAATAAAAATAAAATTTCCACCTCAGTTCTTCACAGTGTTAGAAAGAGCAATTTGCAAATTTATCTGGAATAACAAAAAAACATAGGATAGCAAAATCTATTATCAACAATAAAAGGACCTCTGGTAGAATCACCATCCCTGACCTCTAGCTGTAATACAGGGCAATTCTGATAAAAACTGCATTGTACTGGTCCAGTGACAGACAGGTAGATCAATGGAAAAACATTGAAGATCCAGAAATAAACCCACACATCTGTGATCACTTGATATTTGACAATGGACCTAAAACCATCCAGTGAAATAAAGACAGCATTTTCACCAAATGTTGCTCGCGTAACTGGTAGTTAGCATGTAGAAGAATGTGAATTGATCCATTCTTATCTCTTTTTTCAAAACTCAAGTCTAAGTGGATCAAGGAACTCCATATAAAAAAAGAGACACTGAAATATATAGAGTAGAAAGTGGAGAAGAGTCTCGAACATATGGGCACAGGGGAATAATTCCTGAACAGAACACCAATGGCTTGTGATGTTAAGATCAAGAATTGACAAATCGGACCTCATAAAATTGCAAAGTTTCTGTAAGGCAAAGGACACTGTCAATAAGAACAAAAGTCAACCAAAAGTTTGGGAAAAGATCAATCAATCCTTAATCCAATATAGTGCTAATAACTAGTATATACAAAGAACTCAAGAAGTTAGACTCCAGAAAACCAAATAAACCTATTTAAAAATGAGGAATAGAGCTAAACAAAGAATTCTCAACTGAAGAATTCTGAATGGCTGAGAAGCACCTGAAAAAAATGTTAAATTCCTTAATCATCAGGGAAATTCAAATCAAAACAACCCTGAGATTCCACCTCACACCAGCCAGAATGTCTAAAATCAAAAATTCAGGTGACAGCAGATGCTGGTGAGGATGTGGAAAAAGAGGAACACTCCTCCATTGCTGGTAGGGTTGCAAGCTTGTAAAACCACTCTGGAAATCAGTCTGGCGGTTCCTCAGAAAATTTGACATGGTACTACTGGAAGACCCAGCAATACCTCTCCTGGGCATATACTCAGAAGATGTTCCAAATGGCAATAATAACACATGCTCCACTATGTTCATAGCAGCCTTATTTATAATAGGAAGAAGCTGGAAAGAACCCAGATGTCCCTCAACAGAGGAATGGATACAGAAAACGTGGTACATTTACACAATGGAGTACTACTCAGCTATTAAAAACAATGAATTTATGAAAAGAAAGTACTTGTCACATAAAAAATCAAAACATTAAATGCACAGAACAAAGAAAGAATATTAAAAGCTGCAAGGGAAAAGGGCCAAGTAACATATACAGGCAGACCAATCATAATTACACCAGATTTCTCAATAGAAACACTAAAAGCCAGAAGAGCCTGGCCAGAGGACATCAGAGTCTAAGAGAACAGAAATGCCAACCCAGACAACATACCCAGCAAAATTCTCAGTCAACATAGATGGAGGAATCAAAATATTCCATGATAAGACCAAATTTAAACAACATTAATCAATTTATCAATCTATCAATCCAGCCCTATAAAGGATTATAGAAGGACTCCAACACAGGGAGCGTACCTACACTCACAACAAAACTGAATGGAGAGAACCATATGCACATAATGCTACCTACAGAAACAAATATAACAGGAACTAATAATCATTTGTCTTTAATATCTCTCAGTATTAATGGACTCAACTCACCTATAAAAAGACAAAAATCTAACAGCCTGTATATGCAAACAGGATCCAACATTTTGCTGCAAACAAGGAACACACCTAAATAAGAAAGAGAGACACTGCCTCAGAGTAAAAGGCTGGAAAAAGATTTTCCATACAGATGGTACCAAGAAACAAGCAGGAGTTGCAATCTTAATATCCAATAAATTATACTTTTAATTAAAAGTTATCAAGGGAGATGAGGAAAGATACTTAATATAAAAGTCTCAATTCTGAACATCTCTGCCCCAAATGCAAGTACACCCACATTCATTAAAGAAACTTTACTAAAGTCAAAACACAAATTGAACCCCACACAATAATAGTGGGAGACTTCAACACACCACTCTCACTAATCATTTTTTATTTTTAACTGTAAATTAATTACTCTTAGAGAGTATGGGAGAAGAAAACATATAGAACTTTCAAGTACTTGTGGTTGGGATCAATGCAAGGGCTTTTTAGCTTCCTGGATTCTTATCTTAAGAGAAGAAAACAAGGGACCCCCACAGATTAGCAAAGGAGGCAGGACAAAAAGTCACAGTACCAACTAAAGAAGTCACGACTGACCATAGACCATTTTCAAGAATGAATATTCTCAAGGAACTCCTCATGGTTTCCTTTTATAGACTTCAGGTTATGGAGAGGGTTTGGCTGCTAAGGGTTATAGTAGTAGTAGCTGTCTATTTTGATGTTGGTAGATTTGGTCATATATTGACTTTCCCTTCTGTGCATATCACTTCCCAAAATGCATCTTGAAATTTTGGGAGTCCCCACCTGAGAAGCCACATATTTCCAGACATTCTTCATTATCTGTAATTTGACAGATTGGACTTTTCATTCAAGGTCATCTTATTTTTTTACAATATGTGTACAGTGTACATGTTTCTCTAGATTCATTTCCTATAAAAGCCAGTTCAAGTCTAATGCTACACATAAAAGATCCACTATTTTCTAATTAACATACATAAACAAAAGCCAGGACAATTTGATTGAACATTCTTACATTAATGGTATAATATTTGCTATGACTGCTATAACAAACATAATATGTATACATAAATCCACGACAAACATTTATTGCATTACAAAATATACTTTGTTGCAGAGTAAACTATTGTCAATATATTTAAAATGTGGTTTAAATATAACAATATGCAAAATATATACTATATAATTTGCCATTTAATACTACATCATTATATTATTTTATGCTATGCACTTTATTATAAAAATACATGTTGACTTTTGGTGCATTATTAAATGACTTGTAACATGAATCGTTTTGAAGTAACATGAAGCATAAAAGAGAAAACTATTTAAAAGTAAGACATTATCTGTGAACATTTTTCAACACATACAGCTTTATTGTCAAAGTGAAACTGTATTTCCCTTACAGACATTGTAAGAAGTCATGTCGACTCAGATATCTTTGCTATTCTTCCATAATCATCAGTGACTGTCATGAAGAATGTGTACTCAACTTCCTTTTGTTGTGTCACTCATAAGTAGATTTTCTTTCATGACTTGAAGATATAATTGTGGTCCTCTCTTGGCAAATAAAATGTTTTAGACTTTAGAGACATTCTTCTGCAAATAAGAATTAAATTTCTCATGTGGGGCTACAATTACACTAATACTTTACAATATATAAACATACTTATTTAATTGATGCTATATTTTGTGTAAGAGTAGATATGCATATGGACATGGGCATGTGCCTGCCATGGCCTTTGTGTAGAGTTTGGAGGATAGCATGTGAGAGTTGGTTATACCCTTCCAGTATGCTAGTCCTGGAGGTTGAACATGTCAAGCTCAGTTAACATACATTTACCTGTTGAGCCTTCATACAGTTAACTTATCTAACTTTTAAGGTTAACTAATATTGAATACTTTACCTCTCACAGTATTTCTATGCAGTGCCTAGGATGGTTTATTATGTCACCTTGATTGGGTCATGTAATAACCATATATGCATTTAAGTATTTCTGAGTTTCTCTGAACAGAGGTTCTAGAGTATATTAATACTTAAACTGAGGAGCTGAGGGAAACAATTCCCCTTCCTAATATGGCTAGATACCTTACAACCCATGGAAGGTTCCAATGGTATGCTACTATAGTAAAAGACAATTTTGTCAGGATTTGTGTGAGCTAATATATTTGTCTTCTCCTAGATGACAGCTTATGTTATAGCTTTACCTGGGCCCCATGTTTACTGGTTTCCCTTCAATGATAGATCTGCACAAGACTATGTAAACCCTCCCGCAAATATTTAGAGTTGTTTTAAATTGTCTCTAAATGTGAATGTATACAGCATTTCTGGTATCAATGAACACTGTAATTTATATTGTTTACCAAAGGAGTGAAAGAAAGCCAACATTTTCAGAAATTAAGCAAAGTAACTTTTTTCTAGGGAC
This sequence comes from Mus pahari, assembly GCF_900095145.1. Lineage (NCBI taxonomy): Eukaryota > Metazoa > Chordata > Mammalia > Rodentia > Muridae > Mus > Mus pahari. The sequence goes on along the minus strand of NC_034611.1, from coordinate 8,839,461 downwards.
TCCCCATTGTATAAACATCTGATCACCCAAAGAGTCAGGTTATCTGAGTCCATCTGAGTAACACATCCTTGATGCCAGTGGTTGTTAATATATCAAAGAGACAAGTTAAAAATTATGTGGGACCAAGTGTGAAATGTCTTATTTATAGGTCTTATAGCACTAAATAATTAATTCTATGGAATAATAAGTAAAATCTTGAATGTAATGCCTGGTCTACAAATATGATAAAGGGACCCTAGCAGTAGGAAATATCATCTAATTTTTAAAGTGATGGTCACCTTTTCCATATATTACATATTTCCAATTATTTTGAAAATAAGGTGCTAAGCAATTAGGCTATTGTATTATTGAATATTAGGTAATAGTCAATCAAGATTCCATTCTAAATATTTTTCTTAATTTCATTCATGTCCTTTATCAATTAGACTAGGAATGGAACCTTAATTTTTTAGAACCTTGCTTAAAAATAAAAACAAAAAACAAACAAACAAAAAAAGGACTCCTAAAAAAGTTTGAAGACTATCTCATTAGATATTGAGATAAAACCAGTATGACATTCAGTTGTAAATCCTAGAAGCTTCCAGCAGAGGAAAATGAAGATGAGAAAGAAAAGAAATCATATTTTTATGTTAGGGTCAACAATGCAGCTGTGTTAGTAGTACTGGAAGCATTGTTTTGTTAGAGAGACAAGCCTGGATCAAGTAAAGGTTATACACACTTCAGGTAGATGGAAGGCAAGGTCTTCTGTGTCACAGGGCAGAAAATTTGGAACTTTGGAAGTCACTATGAGACATGAGCATACTAAATTGAAGACAGATTTAGATATGGCATAGTTGTTTCTTTGGGAGGTTATCAGAGGATTTTAGTTTTACTTTATGCTAAAAATTCCATGACTGAAAAAGGAACATGGATAATAATTGTTTCTGAGGAGTCAAGGTTTTCATCTGGAAAAATACAATGGGCATAGGAGTGCATGAATGGTAGAAAGTGTCCTTCATCGTATGTCTTGCATGGCTAAGTTCTTTTATATCGTTATAGATTCTTCCACCCTATACACTTCCCAAAACTCTGCATGGTATCTACAACATAGGTCCTACTGAAAAATATGTTACATTTTAAGTTCCTATCCATTAGTAACATTTTTCCCAGTACCCAGTGTGTCTTGTGGTTCCTAAGTTTTATGGAAAAATATTGTCAAGATCCACCACCTCATGTTAATTTCTCACTTTGCATCACAGTACATAGTCCAAATAAAACAGGAGTGAACATCTAATGATGATTTTAAACACAAACACAAGCTCTGGAACTTCTGTAGTAGAGAAGAGACAGCACTTTGATTCACCTAGCTTTCAGCAGTATAGAATATTATAGAATCCTCTGTCTGGTCTTCTAATGTCTGAAGCGTCTTTGGACTCATTACAACAAAACCAAAATATCAGAAATACTGGTTAGCATCCCAAACACTTTGTGGTTTATGAGTTTCTCAGCTAGGGTTGAAACCAATTGCCTTTTTAATATTTGCCTCACTGTTGAGATCAAGTCACAAAATGTTGAGTACATATCCCTGCCAAAAGCAACACTGAGCTATCTAAATTATCTTTCCTAAACAGGTCTTGAACAAACAAATGAAAAATAAAGCCTGAACAATAGGGTGCTAAATTCAGAGAAATGAAGGTACTAAAGGAAACAATCCTGTCTGATCTAGGACAGATGCTCCTAACAAGTGAATAATATGATGTTCAGTGGTGACATGATGTGAATGCATTTCATATGAAGTGGCAATAGGACTCCAGAGTGTCAGGTGTCAGACTGTCAGGCCCCTCCTTTATTCCCTGTCTTGGACTTCATTTTCTCTTTTCCCTCCTTGCATCTCTGGGTCCACCCTCTCTAGACTTACTTTGGTGTTCATTTGATCATGCTCTTCTCTGTAGAATCAGCAAACTCAAGATGGTTTCCACAGGAAATCAATAACACAATCTCTACCAGAAGGGCTCCCTAGAATCATCACTGACTTGGCTTACATCATCTTACCTCCTTTTTGTACCTAAAGGGACTAATAAATAAGCCTATTATTTTGCTCAAGATAAGCAAATTTGCACAAAATAATCTGGAAGTGAACATAAATTTCTTGGCTCCTTAAAGCAATGCAGACTACTTACTAGTAAAGGTGAGAAAACAGACCAGTAATTTTGAGATCTATAATCCAAAGGAAATATATGATATTTGTATGATATTTGTGTTGTTAAACGAGCCTAAAAGGAAAGAAACAATAGGGTAGGGAGTTTTGAAGTATTTGAAGAAACTGAGCTGTGGGTATAGCTCATTGGTAGTACTTGCTTAGCATAGTTAATCAATTAATGCTAGTTATTGCATTGATATAAAGCTAGTTACTCAATTGCATAATTGAAACTCATGGCTGAAAGCTCTCAATTTTTAAAGTGTTTTAAAATTTTGAATTAAAATTTATTTTTCTTTTTTTTTTCAATAAATTCTGACTACAATTTCATCTCTCTCTACTTATCCCAGGTCACCCCTCTTTTCAGATCCACTCCTCTGTTTCCTTTCAGAAAATAGTAGGACTCCAAGTGATATAGGACAAGCATGACATAGCAAGATACAATAAGTCTAGGCAAAAATCCTCATATCAGAGTTGTACAATACAACACAGGAGAGGGAAAGGGGACCCAAAAGAAGGTAAAAGTCAGAGAAAGCCCTGTTCCCACTGTTAAGAGTTGCACAAAGAGCACCAGACTACTCAATCATATTATATATGCAGAGTACCTAGTACAGACCCATGAATTCTACCTAATGGCCACTTTGGTGTCTATGAATTCCTATGAACCCTGCTTAGTTCATTCTGTGGGCCATGTTCTCCTGGTGTCCTTGATCTTTACAGTTCTTTCCCCTTTTCTTCTATAGGGTTCCCTGGGCTCAAAGAAGAGGGATCCAATGGAAATCTCCAATTCCAGTTTTTTCTCTGCTTAATGATTGTTGGTTTCTTCATCTGTTCCCATCAGCTGTAGGCAGAGACCTCTCTGATGATGACTGAGCTAGGCACTGATCTATAAGTATAGCAGAATAACATTAATAATTGCTTTATTGTTTTCCTTTTTCCTCTATCCTAGGTCTCTGACCTATCCAGGCTCCGGGTTCAAGTCATTCAGTCAGTGTTAAGCATGGCCTTCCTCTCATGGTGTGGACCTCAAATTAGACCAGTCATTTGTTGCTCACTTCCACAAGTTCTCTGCTTTTATTTTTCTAGCACATCTTGCAGGCAGGATAGATTGTAGGTCAAAGGGTTTTTGGCTGGGTTGGTGTCCTGCCATGGCCCGGGCTCAGTGGGCCCTCCTCAATCCATGTGAATCAGGGTCTTGGACAGATGGGCATAAAGTTGTAGACAGGAATGGGGCTGACAAACAGACGAGACACGAGAGAGTGTGTTGAATCTGAATGTAATGTCCAAATGAAAACTGGACTTTTTTATATAGAAGAAAAAAACAAGAAAAGCCAGGTGGACACATCTGCTGAGTTATAGTGACACAAAACAAAAGGAATGCATATATCAAAAGATGCTGGGGACCACTTAGAATGGAGCCAGGTGTACTGCTAGTCTATTATTAAACCCACCACCAGGGGTTCTTAGTAAATACCTGATTATGCTGTTCCTTTGGGCCTAGTGAAGAAACCTGTACCAGAGGAATTCCCTTCCACTAACTCTCATAGTTAACCCACCTATTAGCTAGGCCATTGTGTATTTCCTTGTTTGGGTGAGACTAGGTGATTGTCCTAATAATAGCAGTGCAGACTAGCCCTGAGCTATTCTAGCTCGGTTCTTTGTAATGCCTAATTAGTTTCACTGTCTCTACTAGAAGTGAATGTGAATGTTTCTGAATAGGTAACATTCTTGCTGAGGGCTTCAAGGATTTTCTAGGATGTTGGAACACTGGTGGAGGCTTACCTATGTCAAAATCAATCTTTAAAGGCACTTATAATAAAACAATACTGAAAGAGAGCACACACCAGACTAATGTGGGGCAGGCTATGGGAATGCCAAGGTTCCAGGAGGCGTAGTTTCCTTGAAACTCTTTGCCTCATGAGTGCTTCCAGGCCTCTCAGCCTACCAAGCAGACATCACTGGAGTGGGCATAGCAGTATCCCAGTCTCATCTCTCAAAATTTTTCCTGGTTATAAAAGCTTACCAGTTCAAGTTCCACATACTTTATTAATGAGTGCTTGCTAGGGTCACCCTCATACATTCCGGGGAGTATCTACAGTACTAAGTTTCTACACTGACCCCCAAATGTCCTAGAATACACCTTGTCTTTTCCTGTACTCTACCCCTTCATCTCCTCCCAACTCATTGCTCTTCTTCCCATTTGTACCTGCCCCCAATCTACCTGCAACATCTAACCTATGTCTCCTTCCCAAGGAGATCCATGTATCATCTGTAAGCCGTGTGTGTTATTTAGACTTTGTAGGTCCCTGAATTTTAGTATGAATATTATTTATTTAACAGTTAATATTTACTTATAAGTGAATACATACCATATTTGTCTTTCTGGGTGTGGTTACCTCACTCAGGATAATTTTTCTAGTTCCATCCATTTGCCTGAAATTTTTAACACCTGAAATCTTTTGACACATGAGTAATTCTCTATTGTGAACTGCCTCAGATGAACGACTTGGGTCCTCAATCCATGGGCAAAACTCGGGTTCGGTTACAAATGGGCAAAGAGTCAATGGAAGTGGAGTGACAAACAGATGTGGCACAAGGGAGTGTGGATCTGAATGTAATTTGTCAAATCGAGCATCGAACTTTTTATACAGTAGACTGGCAGGAACCAACTGGGATAGAATTCAATGTTAACAACTGTGATCAAAAACAGCTCCACCTAAGGTCCACTTAATCTTAGGAGCCAGGGGCAAGGGCTTCCTATTGTAGTCTATTGTATAGTCCACCTTCCCCCTATGTCATTGTAAATACTTCTATATGGGTGTAACTCAGCTATCTATAGTTCTAAGTATCTACTCTGGTTTCTCCTTAGATCACAAACTTCCTTCTTTCTAGATAATGGTAAATTTCTTCTTAGGGCAGTGACTTAGCTATCCATGCCCAGGTTTGGCTCAAGGACTGCCTAGAATCTAACTTAGCTATATGTCAAAAGTTCAATCCTTAGAAGTTCTTATAATAAAGCAATATGAAGGGAAAGCAGATCTGTTTACCAACTAAAGCAAGGACATTGGAGCATTCATTATACAAGATGCCACAGTTCCAGGAGACTAAGTTTCCATGAACTTTTCACCTTGGGACAGCGCCCAGGTTTTGGGGGCCTGTCATGCTTGTCACTACTGGAGTGGATGTAGCAGTGAACATATACCACATTTCCTTCATTGATTGTTTGGTTGAGGCACATCTAGGTTGTTTCCAGTTTCAGGCTACTATGAATAGAGCAATAATTAACATGGTTGAGCAAGTATTCTTGTGATAGGATGGTGGAGTGTCCTTTGGTATAGCTGGGTCTTGAGGTAGATTGATTCCTTTTTTTTTTTTTTTTTTTTTTTATGAATTATCTTATTAATTTCTACAGTTGCAGCTATACAAGTGTGTACTTATTCCAGAAATGAAGGAGTGTTCCATGTACTTCATATGCTCACCTTCATTAGTGTTCACTTATACTGTTGATCTTAGACATTCTGAAGTGTATAAAATAGAATCTTAAAGAAGTTCTGATTTGCATTTCCCTGATGGCTAAGAATGTTGAACATTTCTTTAAGCCATTTGAGATTCCTCTATTGAGCAATCTCTGCTTAGAGCTGTATCCCATTTTTAATTTTTTTAATAGTGAGCACTCTGGACTCTGTGAGATCCTAACATTATAAAACACATATATGTCTGCAAATACCTCAAACAGGATAAGACCAGAAAAATCTAGAATAAAGAATCATAATCAAACTATTTCAGATGTACTAAAATGAACTAAATTGTCTACGATCCTTGCTATGAAACATAAGTTGGTATGTTTTTGGGTGTTTGTGGTGAATGATGGAGCAAATACTGGTTTTTGTGGTCTCTGGATCTTACTGTGTACTAATTGTTGTCTCAATCGCTGATATTTGTCTGGCATTTTCTACTTTTGTGATTTTATTTATTATTCTTCAATTTGTATTTGTTAGTTTTATGATTCTGTGTAATTAAGGCAAGGCTTTGTTTCCTGAACTTTTATCAAATGATATTCAACTGATCTTTCAAGTTCTTTGTAGTATTAGCTTCTTGTTGGTTAAACCTAACTAGTTTTGTTCTGATTGAGACTCCATTTACTTCTTACATTACCAGAATTACTTCAACTACATACAATTCTGTACTGAGAAAATTCCAGTCAGTAAGATTAATTTAATAGTTTTCATGTAAAGCACTGGACTCATTCTTTCTTAGATAAAAAGTTATGTATATGTATTTGAAAAATACTTTTTAAGTTTGACAACAACTTACACTTTCATGTCATTTCTTCTCTCTGTGCATCAATGTGATTATGATTTAATGTTAGTTGAGGTTGTTGAATTTGCCAAATAAGTTTAATAATTATATTGAAATTTAGAGATACTTGAGTATTAAAATTGTTAAAAGTCTGTATTACCAAGAAAGGATTAACTTTAAGTGCCAAAATTTCCTTAAGAAAGTGTAATATCTGGGATATTTAGGATAAACTTTCTAGATCAATGGAAAATCATGTTATCTGAGAAATTATCAGACTCAGAGAGATACTTCAATATAAGATAGTTATTTTTATTTGCTGTTTTAAAATCCTTTTATTACGTTACTTCATGTTCATGAGTCTTTTGCCTGCATATTCATGTGTGAACCACATGAATTCAGTGTTTTCTGAGACTCTTAAGCCAAATAGTAAGATCTCCTGGAACTGTAATTAGGGACAATTTTGAAACAACAAAGTGGTGCTAGAAATTAATCCTGGGTCCTCTATAAGACCAGCTGATGCTCCACACCACTGAGCAATATCTCCAATCCTTTTATTTGGTTTTGAAATAGTGTTTGGCTTTCTAGTCTGGGCCCATCTTCAATTACTGAGTTTCTGCCCCTAATCTCAAGAATGTTGGCATTGCCCAGATTCCTGTACCCAGATGAAGTTGTTTGAAGTTTTTGTTTGTTGTTTGTTTGAGTTTTGTTTTCTGTTTATTTTATTTTTGTTTTTGTCTGTTTTGTTTTGTTTTGTATGTGTGTATGCATGCCCCTGGGAACCAGAATTTTTCAGATCCCTCCAGCACTGACATTATAGGTATTTCTGTGTTGTGTAATTGGTTGAAAGAGCATGTACTTTTTTTTTGAGACAGGGTTTCTCTGTATAGCTTTGGCTGTCCTGGAACTCACTCTGTAGACCAAGCTGGTCTAGAACTCAGAAATCCACCTGCCTCTGCCTCCCAAGTGCTGGGATTAAAGGCATGTGCCACCACTGCCTGGCTGAGCATGTACTCTTAATGAATGAACCATTTTTCCACATCCATGGAAAGTTTGTTTGTTTCTGCCCTTAGAAATTGAACTTAGTGCCTCATTCATGCTCAGGCTGGTTCAAGGGGCCAGGCCAAGAGAGAACAAGTTCCAGAGAAAAATGTAAATCAGGAGAGGGGAAGGATAAGTCAGACACCAAAACTGGGATGCTCTGCAACTTTCACTGACTAGCAATCAGAGCATTTTTTTAATTTACATAGATTCAAAAACATTGACTGCTTCAATAGAAACAAATCATTTCATTTTGTCTTGGGCATGCATTCCTAGTATAGCCAGGGTTACAAGTTAAGTACAGTTAGAAAGCTTTTATTATCATGAACCCCATATCTTTATTTATAAAATTTTTTTGGGGGGGGGTTGAGACAGGGTTTCTCTGTGTAGTCCTGGCTGTCCTGGAACTCACTTTGTAGACCAGGCTGGCCTCAAACTCAGAAATCCGCCTGCCTCTGCCTCCCAAGTGCTGGGATTAAAGGAGTGCACCACCATGTCTGGCTTAAATTTTTTTTTTTATAAAATCCTAAAATTTGTTTAAGTTTAAACAAGCAAGCCTATAACAGCCTGTTCTCAAACTGGCAGCACTTTGTGGTTTAAAGATGGTTAGGTAGGAAATAGATATCACCCTGCTTTAAGCAGTATATTTTTAACTTTTAATGGTCAATCATATTAGTTTCAAATTGGCTTAAGCTTAGGAATTGTAATTGTTATTTGTATTTGTAATCTTATAAGAATTAGTTTAATACAAGAGTTGATTTGTTTCTAAACTAAGTTATATTGCAGCAACCCAGTGCAAGCCAATCTTTCCAAGAATGACAAATTCTAACACCTTATTCTTTTTACCTTCTTTTATATTGTTACTGTACCACCTATTCATGCTGCTGTATTATCTTGGTCATTTTAGCTTTTGTTGATGAGTTCTTACTAGAAGTTTCATATGTATGGCCTTTTATCTTGTAGGCTATAATGCTAAGAAATTCTAAACACACTGCAAAAGGAGTTTCGGGCTCTGATCTACTGTCATTTCTCCTGTCCTTCTGAACCTCGTCAACCTCCTCTTACTAAATACTATTCTTATCATTTTGTTTCATGAATTTACTTAGCCACAAGGTATTTGAGAAGACTTCCAAGTTAACTGAGGTTACTTCCTTGAGAGTAGGGAGTAGTACTTTCATGACTTTCTCAAGGGAATGCAGAAATGATTTTGTCATAGAAGATATGAGTGGATCATTATGCTAATAGCCCCTCAAGAGTATAACACATAGAGACTCAAGAGTGTAACTGAAAATAAGAACATCAGATCAAAGATCACAGCTTGTCGATCAGTTGTGGTATTTTGCCAAACAGCTATGTATTCATGACTCTCACCTTTTTCCTAGAAAGTTGCTTTTCAAGCTATGCAAGTTCTTTGTTGCTAAGCTAAATTATCAGCCCAAGAATAATTTTTTAACAAACACTACTCAACTAGTTGTGTATCAATCTAAAAACAAAAATAGAGTACCTTTAATAGACACAAACTAATTTCAAATGGTTGATAAATCTGTTTTTGAAGTTAAAGCCTAGACTATGGACATTCTAGAGATTATCATAGAAATAAGAGTGATCTGTATTTAAAACTAATTTCTAAGAAATAAACTGTGCTTTATGACAAAAATGAAAGAAGAAAGGAAAAAAATGAAATATATATTATTAGCATAAGAACACCTATTCAATATCTCAATGAGAAGACAAAATGGTAACAGAGGTTGGCTGGTATTTATACAGTAGAGAACTCCCATCATAATCATCAAGTTTTTCAATACTCAAGAAGGGGCCAGTATGTCTCCTTTTAGGTATGTGTCATTTGCCCATGTACAGGCATCAGAGAGCTCTCTTGTTCTGCAGACTAGACATTCCATTAGCAGTTAGAGTGCCAGGAGGAAGCCAAATACCTACCTTTGACCACTGGAATATATCCCTCACAGAAAAAAAGTAAAGAAGGGAAGTAATGGAGGAAAGGAAGAGGGAAGGAAGGAAGGATGGAGGAAGGGAGGTAGAGGAAAACAATTATCAAGAACTGGTCAGCTACAAACAGGCCAGAGTAAGGAAGGGAACTTTTAAAGTGACAATGGCATTTTATCTATTTGTCTATATGTCTTTCCGTTATTTATTTATTTATTTATTTATTTATTTATTTATTTATTTATTTTATTTATTTGGTGTGTGTATATGAGAGAGACAAAGAGAGAGAATGTCGTAGAGAAATTATTTTAAATCTTGATCTTGTTGATGGTACTGAGCTATGTTCATTTATCAAAACTCAAAGAACTTATTCTGAAACAGTAGCTTTAATTGTAGTTCATTAGAACAGAACATCTGACTCTGAAATACACAAGTACCTCCACCTTTTGTTAATATTTACTTCTCATTTGAAAAATATAAATATCATGAATTGAATATTTTATCCTGTTACTCAACTTGAAAACTCTTAGTCACAAATGGGAGATCAATAATACATGCTCCTTTCCAAGATTTGGGACTGAAAGCTTGTAGGAAACACAGATGGTCAATGACTAAGGCAACTCTTTTCCTGACTTGACAAGACAGCTGTACATATAAGCTCACAGGAACTGTGACAGCATTAACAACTGTGCAAGGTTAAGCCAAACAAAATCCAGGAAAGAAAAAGGGAGCTGGGTATGATGCCCCATCCCTAGCTGAGGAGCTGTTGGCAATTGACAGCTAAGGGGGTATATTGTGATATATCCTTGTAGGTTAACTATGCTCTACAAGATTCCCTCCCGCCCCCCAATACTCAGGAACAAAAACTGAACTAAAGAGTCTAAAAACAAAATGATGACTTCGTAGGAAATTGGAGATATGTCATGGAAGATTTGAAAAGAGGGACTGAATATGATAAAAATATGGTATACAAAACATTTTTAAAATTTTTCTTGGTTATTTTATTTATTTACATTTCAGTTGTTATCCCTCTTCCTAGTTTCCCCTCCACAAACCTCCTATACCATCCCACCCACTGCTTCTATGAGGGTGTTCCTTGATCCACCCACTCATTCCTGCCTCACTGCCTTAGAATTCCACTATAATGAGGCATTAAGCCTTCACAGGACCAAGGGTTTCTCCTCTAATTGATGCCACATAAGGTCATCCTCTGCTACATATGCAGCTGGAGCCATGGGTCCCTCCATGTGTATCCTTTGGTTAGTGGTTTAGTCCCTGGGAGCTCTAGGGGGTCTGGTTGGTTGATATTGTTTTTCCTATGGGATTGCAAATTCCTTCAGCTCCTTCAGTCCTTCCCCTAACTCCTCCATTGGGGTACCCATACTCAATCTGATAGTTGGCTGCAAGCAGCCACATCTGTGTCTATAAGGCTCTGGAAAAGCCTCTCCGGAGACAACTGTATCAGGCTCCAGTCCGTAAGAACTTCTTGGCATCAGCATTAGTGTCTGGGGTTTGTGTCTGTATATGGGATAGATTCCAAGGTGGAAAAGTCTCTGAATGACCTTTCTTTCAGTCTCTGCTCCACATTTTCCCCCTTATTTCCTTTAGATAGGAGCAATTTATGCTCTTACTTCTTCTTGAGCTTCACATGATCTATAAATTGTATCGTGGGGTATTCTGAGCTTTTGAGCTAATATCCACTTATCAGTGAATGTATACCATGTGTGTTCTTCTGTGACTGAGTTACCTCACTCAGGATGATATTTTCTAGTTCCATCCATTTGCCTCTAAATTATATGAAGTCATTGTTTTGAGCAGCTGAGTAGTACTCCATTGTGTGGCCCAGGTGGGGCAGTCTCTGAATTGTCTTTCCTTCAATTTCTGTTCTACTCTTTGTCCCTACATTTCCTTTAGACAGGAACAATTCTGGGTTAAAATTTTTGAGATGCAACCAGGATAGGTCCTTTTTAGTGAGCATGCCATAGCCTCAGTAATAGTGTCAGGCCTTGGGCCTTCCCCTTGAGCTGGATTCCACTTTGGGATGGTGGCAGGACCTTCTTTTCGTCAGGGCCTTCTCCATTTCCTTCCCTGTAATCCTTTCAAATAGGAACAATTATGGGTCAGAGATATGACTGTGGGATGGCAACCCCATCCCTCACTTGATGACTTGTCTTACTGCTGAAGGTGGGCTATATAAGTTCCCTCTCCCTACCGTCAGGCATTTCAACTAAGGTTCTTCCCTTCGATTCCCAAGAGTCACTTAGGTCTTTATATACTTTGTATATTAGCCCTCTATCAGCTGCGGGGTTAGTGAAGATATTTTCCCAAACTGTAGGTTGCCGATTTGTCTTATTGACTATGTCCTTTGCCTTATAGAAGCTTTCCACTTTCATGAGGTCCCATTTATCAATTCTTGATCTTAGCCATTGGAGTTCTGTTTAGGAAATTCCACCCTGTGCCAATGAGCTCAAGGCTCTTTCCCACTTTCCCTTCTATTAGATTCAGTGTATCTGGTTTTATGTTGAGGCCCTTGATCCACTTGGATTTTATCTTTGTACAAGGTGACAAATATGAGTCTATTTTTATTCTTCTACATATAGACAGCCAGTTAGACCAGCATTGAAGATGCTTCCTTTTTTCCATTGTATATTTTTGGTGTCTTTGTCAAAGATCAAGTGACCGTATGTGTATGGTTTTATTTCTGTGTCTTCAATTCTATTCCATTGATCAACGTGTCTGTCTCTATACCAATACCATGAAGTTTTTATCACTATTGCTCTCTAGTAAAGCTTGAGAGGTCAGGGATCATGATTGCACCAGTTGTTCTCAACAAGCAGCTGAAAGAGACAGATGGAAATATTTGCACCCAACCATTGGACAGAAGCAGCTGACCCCTCTTGTTGAATTATGGAAGGGTGAAAGAAGCTGAGGAGGAAGGCAACCCTGTAGGAGGAACAGCAGTCTCAGTTAATCTGGACTCTCAAATGCTAGACCACTAAACAGACAGCATACACCAGCTGATATGAGATGCCCCAACACATATACAGTAGAGGACTTTTGGGTCTTTTTTCATTCAGAGATGATGTACCTAACCATCAGAAGACTGGAGGCTCCAGGGAGTTTAAAGGTCAGGTGGGGTGGGAGGTAGGGACATACACATGGAGACAGGGTGTGTGGGGAGGAGGTGTGAGATGTGGAGCAATCAGAGGGTGGATGGGGGGTTCAGGAATGGAATATGGAGTATAAAAAATAAATTAATTTTAAAAAATTGTGAGAAGCATCCCTCAATAAGGAGCCATGCCTAACCTCTTGATATGGTCCGTACAGGTTCTCTCTCCCCTTTGCTAGGCATTTCAGCTAATGTTATCCACATTGGGTCCTGGGATCCTCTTGCTTTCCTGGCATCTGGGACTTTGTCTTTGCTACCCTCAGTTCTCCATTCCCTATTGCTACACACTTCTCTTCAATTTCCTGACACTCTATTTACCTCTCCCGTCTCCTCCCACACCTGATCCTGCCCTCTTAAAGAATTAATAAACTACTTTTAAAAGAAAACAGTTGGGAGCTAGAGAATTAGCTCGGTGGGTAAGAATACTGGCTGATCTTTCAGAGTTCTTGAGTTCAATTCCCAGCAACCACATAGTGGCTCACAGTCATCTATAATGTGATCTGATATGCTCTTCTCTCCTGCAGAAGAAATAGAGCACACATGTACATTAAATAAATAAATAAATCTATTTTAAAAATGAAAATATCTCTATATTGTGTTAATTTTGTTCACATATTTTCTTTGAATAACTATTTATTGCATTTGTAAGTCATGAAGTATTTTATTGTTATATTACTTATAATTATTATTTGGTGTACTAGGGGTAGAATCAATGACATTATTAATGGTAGACAAGCATTGCTCTGGTCTAATCAACATGATTGTTTTTTTAAAGATACTTCAATGCATGTACTTGTATATCAGCTTAAAATACTTCATTAATGTCTGTTTATTTTAGTGGTATTAAGAGTTACCATATCTTTTCTGCCTCAGTATTTACTTAAGTTACAGGAATTTTACATGATGGAAAATTAGTATTTTATTTCAGAGGAGGTTTAATTTTCATTCTGTTTTCAAACTGAAAAACAAGTTGAACAAGTTATATAAGTTCATTTACTAACAAGGACATTCAGAATATCACAACTGTTCTAAAGTGATTCCTGTGATCATGCTCTTACAACACTGAGATCACATGAAAATCAACTGTGGTTTGGGGATGGCACATGATACTACAATAATTGCTCATCAATTATTAGTGACAAGATAATGTTGTCCTTGCCCTAGCTTCCAGATATAGATCCCATCCCTAATGGATCATTATATAAATATCAAAATGGTAATGCTTTCAAAAGTTGCAACTCCTAGGTTGTTTAATTTGGCAAATAGCACCTTTCTTAGGTCTTCCCAGACTTCCAGAGGTCAGACATCAAATATTCATGAATATTAATGAACCAGAGCAGATTATGTTCCAAATGGTTTGTACTCTATGTAGGAAGGTCAGATATTCCCTTTTACCTTGAAGTTCATTCTATTAGGAGTGTAGTTTAAATGTGTATTAATCTTACAGATCAAAGCCTGACAAACAAATGCAAAATTGAACATAGAAAATCTTCCATTTTTATTTTCTAGTATGGTTCATTAAAAAAGGAATTTTTTTTTTTAGTAATAGTACATTAATGAGCTCAAAGACAGAGTGGCAAGTTATCACAGATCTGAATTTACATTTTACAAACATCCACCAAAACATTTAAATAGGAAATAAATATATTTACATTTTATTTTTTCATTGCATTGTAATATGTATAAAATATATAATATTTATAATATTTTATTTATCTTTAAAGGTAAGCTATAATGTAAAGTGACATGATTTAAAATATTAAGGAGTCAGAACAAAACATAAACAGCAAGTTTAAAGATATGGATGAAGATATTCCTTTAGCTTATAAGCACATCAATACCAACAGAAACAAAACTTTAAAGTTGGATCACAGACACTTACCTTACAAAGTTAAGCACAAGTGTGTGCTTGCACTGAGAAAGCTTCTTCAGACTGCTGGTTTGAAACAATAAAATGAAGTGAGTGTTCTCAGGTTTAGGTTTCATCAGAGAGAAGTCAAGCTTCACTTAAGTCCAGCATTCAGCATGAACTGTACTATAAACAATCTTTGTCACTGTAAATGAGGGACATGTGGATTCATTACCTAATATGTCCAGAGGACAACCACACTGCCTATATGGAAGTGTCTTCTCTGCTTGCCAATATTGACTTGACATCATTTTCTTTTCTTCTTGCTGAATGACAGTTTTATGAGCAAATGCTTTAAAACGACAACTCAGCCCATGACTAAAATGTGAGATTACTAGCACATTCAGCTCGATAAAATTAAATTAAATAGGAAAGCCTTGGTTATTTGTTATGTTTAAATTACTAAGGTAATTTTGAAGTTAAACTATAACAAATTCAAGTCCTCCTACTTTGATATACTATATTTCAGGTGATTTTTTATTTTTAATCACAGGAAAGACATTCTTATCTTAGCTGTTTGAAACTCCTCTCTCTAACTCACATAACTGCATTTACTGTAAGCTTGAAGTGTATACACTGTAATAAGCCCTTTAATGATCTACACATGCACACACACACATGTATGTGCATGCACATCCAAAAAGGCACTGGAAGGGTTAACACATCATTAAGCATTCTCATGTATGCTTAATACTCAAACTTGGGATTATTAAAAAAAAATCTACATCTGAACCTAACTTACTGAGAAGTTGAAATCTGTGTTTTCATGAATTTCTATATTTTTTCATTTAAGTAGCTAAAGTCATAGCAACTGACAGTGGTTAATCACACTATAAAGAAAGCTTTAAACACTAACTGTTAAATGTATGAGAACCAGAACAGTACTTTCCTAATTGGTGCCTATTCCACTAATCATGTTAAATAGCGATTTCAGTATGGTGATATTTTAACCAAGATTATAAAATGTAACAAAACCAAGGTTGTTCTAGTAGGTTTTAATTCAACCAACACCTTATAGCTGAATACATATATAGCTATGTGTCACATATGTGAAACATTTTCTTTCAATACAATTAAGCTTAACGTTTTATACTTGTATCTGTACATATATTTATGTGTCTGTAAATGCACAGGATTTAAGCTCTATACTCAAGATCTAATATCACACTTCAGCTGTTTTCCCAACATGTGCACTGATAGAATAGTTGATAATAACAACAACAGCAAGAAGACTTAACTCAGGTTTGAATGTTTAAATGGAGCTTTGTAAAATCTACTTTTAGATATTTTTTTTTAGGTGATGTTTCACCTGCATGTATGTATATGCACCACGTGTGTGTCTGGTGCTACTGAGTTCTGAAGCAGGCATTAAATTCCCTAAAATTTGTAGTTTCAGATGATTGTGAGTCACTTTGAGGGTGTTACAATCAAATCCAGGTCCTTGAAAGAGAAGTAAAAATTTTTATCCACTAAGCCATCTCTTCTGCTCCATAGAGCTATTTTTAATGATTAGAGAAGACCTCTGTATGGTTTTAAATTCCAGTGGTTGCCCACCATGAGGCAGCAACAAGTGTAGTAGCAGAGCTTTCAGAGCAGATGATACTGGTGTCTCTCTTTAATCTTTCTCCTCTATATTAGAAAGGCAGAACTCAGAATTCAGTGAAATACAAAATTATCATAGTTCTTGTATTTGGTTGCTCTAGTAAGCAGTAATCCCAAAATGATTATTGTGGGTATACATTGAAATTTCTTGTAAAAGTAGAATATATAAACCTTTGTTATCAAAATTTCATGTTATGTTAACAAGGCATCTTAGATCCAAAATGACATTTTCAGATCTCATTGCGAGATTTCACTTATTCCACTGCAAAATGAATTAATATTTTTAATTATTATGAAAATAGTTTACTACTTGATGACTTTACACTTATGGATAAGTGTTCTTTTAAAAAATAATTTAGCTTTCCCCTTGAGTCTAACGTGTGTCTGTCTTCTATTTAAAGAAGGGATATTGACATACTTATTAGAAATATGGTCATTTTAAGGGGAATCAAACATTGTTCAATTGAAATGCATACCAATAAAAGTGAGCTTTATTTGTTCACTTTTCAAGAAGTAGCTAGTTGTTTAAAAGCAAGCACAGAGCCTTAGTAAAGGACAGAGTATGCTTCTTGTTTTATATGATTAACAGTATCCAGTTCCTGGCTTTGAGTGCCCACCCCACAATGCACATTTCTATGTTTTTTACATTCCTAATGCTGAATGCAGCAGCCTACATCATTTGACATATTCAATTAATTTCCACTGCATTTTATAACATGAATGTTGATGCTGGTTTTCAAATCTCACTTAATTTACACAAAAATAAACTCAAATGAAAATATCACCAGCTCTCATAATGTCTGTGGCTAACTTTCAGGAACTCTTTAGTGCATGACTAAATAGAAAAGTATAACAAAGACATGTTTCTTACAGAGAATTTATTGATATTTTTCTGCAAGAGTTTTGGGACATTTAAATTTATTAAAGTTTAGTTTGTTCATTAATCTCATTAGGCAAAAGAGAGGAAATGTATTTAAATGAAGAGTGTTTTTGACATTCATGGTTAATATCATTTTCTAATATAAAACATGTTAGTAACATTCACCAAAGAAGAAATATTTAATTTACTAGGGTGTTTTCACAGGCCAATGTAATTTTCTTTATTAATTCTGCAGAATATTTTACAGTAAGATAAACACAGCTAGAGTGCTCATATTGAAACATGGGATGAGATTATAGGAAGTAACTCACATGAGTAAGTTAAGGTGCTTCTCTCTTTGAGGTCATTTGTTTTCATTTTGTTTTGTTCTTTGTTTGATTTGCATGCTACTTGCCTTGCTTTATTATTTTTTTAACTTCTTTACACTCATAATACAATGATAGGGCATTGATTCATGATCTGGCCCAATATCTATTTGTCATACAAAATCATCTAAAATAGAGAAATAGCCATTTAACTGGTATTTTTATTTATAGGTAGCTTACAATTTTTATATTATTTACATACTTTACACCAATCAATCTTTTGTCACCAAACGTGATGACAGCTGTATCCTGATAGAGATCAGTGGAGAAAACAATAGGTTGCTCTGCCATCCCAGGGTCATTTAGAGATGCCTCCTGACCTTTCTGCTGCTGGAATTGCAGTCTGACTCCACGGTTGACTTGGTGACAGCATGGTCTCTTCAGGGTGGAAGTAGGGAGTGAGTAACCCTGAAGGCTGTCAGCCAGAACTCAGCATGTCAAGCAATGTGCTTTGCCTTGCTTGTAGAAGCAGAGCTGGCAGCAGCAGAAGTGGCAGCCTGATTACCTAAAAACAAAGGGTCCAAACAAGCTACTTTGGCAGCAAAAAATGAATGAATACAGTGAAGAACAGCAAATAAGTTTGAAAATTCCAACTCCTGAAAGAAAAAGAGAAAAAGATCAGGGGAAAAATAATTTCTTCACAAAATTGTCAACAAGTGGTCATATTTATGTGTAAAAAACATTTGGAATCAAGGATATGGAATGCATGAAAATACAATGCTATGATAGACACATTATAATGCCAAGAAGACTGGAGGTTGATTAATAGATTTATATGCTTAATGAAGATGATATGCAGATTATTTGTTATTATTATTATTATTATTTATTATTGCAATGAGGATAACCCACATGTAAACAACTGAAGTTAATGACACATTTTCTGTTATTTAGTTACATGTTTGTGGTGTATGATGAATAACTACAACTGGTTGTATATACTATTCTTGATGATTGCAATTTATACAATCCAGACTATTAGCAGAGATTATACTATGTAAAAATTCTGCTTAAGAAAATTGACAGATGGTAGTGTTTTCTCTTCGGTTTTGTTCTCAGTTAGTGTCTTAATAGTTGTCTTTCTCCATTTTGCAGTCCACAGTTAGTTTACTTTAGTGACGTTTCTAAAAGTATTAAATTTTTTCACTTCATTATTGTAGTTTCTAAAAATATTCCACTATGGATGATTTTTAATTTTGTCATACTTATTTAAAATATATTTTGTTCTAATTAATAATTAACTAAATTGCAATCATATGATTTATTCTTCCCTTTTCTTTCCTCTTTCAAATCCCTACCAAGTCCTCTCCCTCCATCCCACTAATATTTCTGTGTATCTCTTTGTGTTTCTCTCTGTGTATATGTCCTCCTGCTTTCATTTAGAGAAACAATAATTTTGAATGTCATTGAAAACAAATATTAAAGCAGTATTTCTCAAAATAGTTCTATTAAGTTGAAGATAATATTTGTTTTTTAGGCTTTCCAAACATCTAAATATTTAGGCGTTTTTATGTAAGATTAATGTCTCTAATTATGTTACCCTCCTTGTGCAGTATTTTACAATAATTTGATGTTGATTAAGACTTCAATTAGTTTTTATATCTTTATCACACTGGGCATTGTTCTGGATTATAAAAATGAACAGATATTGAGAAGAGATTGCAGGAGACTGATGAATTCATGTTTGGCAGTAATTCACCACCACCTCTCTAGTGTTCTGCATCCATGATCAGATCTTAAAGCCACAGTCATTTCCATGGTGTCCTTGATCACAGCTGTATTAATTGTCAGAAGATATTTTCCTCTCTCTACCCAATCCTCATGTTTCTGAGACTTTTATTCCCATATTGATATGAGCTTTGTATGCTCATCTCCCTCCAGGAATCTTACAAAATAAAATCTAATTAAAATTTTTAATTATTTGGTCATTAAATGAATATACATCATCTCTATTTTTTTTAAACATGTATCAGCAAAGAATATCTAGGTAAACCAAAGTTATGTCTATTGTAATGTATTCTAGGCAGGAGGAGTATAGTCCTGTAGACCATGATGTAGAACCATTCTAAGGGAATTTGAGACATTGAGCATATACTTTATGGATTTATGGGTAGAAGATTACATTTTTATGGATAATAACATTGGAAGAGGCTTCTGAAGCAAGATCTGACACACTCGTTAAATGGTCACCTGGGAGTACCATTGACAGAGATCTCTGTGGCCCTGAAAGAGGGGAGAATCTGAGAAGATATTCACTAAGAAAAGGTGCCAGCTTTGAAAGTAAAGTTGAACATGTGAGAGAAGCTGCCATTCACAGATACTATGACATTGCAAGAAGAATTATTCCAGCACTAAGGTAAAACTCTTTGTTTAGTGAATTAAATTTGAGGTTGCATTTGATATAAAAGGAGCAAGTCATAAAGTAAATGTAGATTTTAAAATAAAGTTTGTGTCTATCAGCTTATAAGTGATGGATGAAATTGTTTTATAGGTAAAACCAAGGCATATATAGTATATAGAAGAAAGATCATATTCTCATCCATGGGATTCAGCAATACATAGAAATAAGAATGAACAGAACAATAAGGGACAGTCTCTCTGGCTGAATGGGACTGTCTTTGGTAGTGGTGCTTTGAGTTGTCCATTGTGTTTAACAACATGAACATTATTTATCTTTTCATTATGAGAAAGGGTTTTGTAAAAATATTGGAAGAAAAGATTATTAGGAAAATGAAAATAAACTAGAGACAAGATAGACAAGCCCATGTTGAACATTCTTCTCTTTTGTAATGACAGTAGGGAAATCAACCAATAAACTGAATCAAGAATGTTTGCCACACACTCTTTCCCCAGATGCAATCACTAGGTCGCTTTACTAGTCCTTCAACAGATCACCATCTGAAGATTTGCTTTTTCTCCACCTATATCTCCCAAGGATCCCACAGACTATTTTTCTCCCTCTCCTAGCTTATCACTGTATCCTATTTATCAACTCAAGCACACCATTTGCTCAAACACAAACCACAAAATTAGAAACTTGGAAGACTATGCGCAGCATGTTCTCTCTCTCTCTCTCTCTCTCTCTCTCTCTCTCTCTTTCTCTCTCTCCCCATGTGTGTATGTATGTGTATGTGTATGTGTATGTATATGTGTATGTGTATGTGTATGTGTATGTGTGTGTTTGTATGTGTGTGTGTGTGCATGTGTTTTCCAAGAGCAAATCACTCATTCTTTCACCAAACACTACAACAGAACACCATCTTAAACATCCTTGCCCTCTTTCCAAATCTCCTATCTATCCATACAGACTATCTCTTCCTAACATTACTATTATTATCAACCTTTTTATAACAATGGTAACATTGTTATATTTTGAAAATGAAATTATTTAAGTGTGAAATGTCTCCCACAGCTTTGTGTTTTAAAAGATTAGAACTAAACTTGTGGAAATATTTAGCTCTAGAAAATCTAGGAAGCAGGTTTGAGCTGCTGAAAAGTCAGTGAATTCTTGGGACTATATCTTGACAAGGCTGCTTCGTGTATTCTTTTCTCACTGCTTCATGACTGTTAAAAGGAATTCTGTCTGCTATGTGTTCCTACCATAATCTTGACATACAGAGTCTTGACATACATGTGAACCATAGGCTCTACTCTCTAAACTAGTGAGCGAAAGTAAATATCCCTTAGTTGTTCTTACATGTATTTTGCTAAAAACAATAAAAAGATAACTGGTACAATGTCAACAAAATTTTATTTTTGAGACTGTCATATATGTATATAGTAAAAATGATAAGTTTGTGCTTCATAATTAAATTCCTGCCTAGGATTCAAGAAACAATCTATACTCTAATTCTTGTGAATGCATTGCCAAATGTTAGTTTTCTCCTGATTTGAAAGGTATGCTTTTGTATCTTTTGTCTTTCAAACTAAAAAATGTTTACTGTGAAGTTTTGTCAGGTTTCTTTTGGATAGACTATAGACAGTGAGTGACAACTGCAGATCTCACCCCACTTCCCAGTTATAATGTAGAACCTACTGTCCACAAGGCTATGTGAGGATTATGCCTGTAATTTTTACCTTCTTGGCAAGAACACTATGACACCTCCCTTACATTGAGCTTTAGTCTCTTGCTATGTCCTGTAATGCTAAATTCTGTATCCCAAGACCTAGCTGCCTCAAGATAAGTGAATTCTCTATATACTATGCTTTTTGTGCAAACCTTGTTCTTTCATTTAAGACTATTGGTTGAATAAATATGCCTGCAACGTGTAGCTGGGCAGAAGACAAGAAGGCAGGGCTTCAGTTCCCAGGTTTGAGGTTTGAGGTTAGAGGGGAGACCAATGGAGAGAGGAGAAGAAAGGAAGAAGGCACCATGGGAGTTGATCAGTTAGAGTAGGAGTTGTCCCTGTGGAATATGAGAAAAGCTATCTCAAGATTATCAACAGAGACATAGATAAAACAGCACAGAGATTTGGTATCTCCCCGATCTCCTTTAAAGGTTATCTTTTTTTGTCTTTTACTTGAGAATCAAATGATCAAAGGTAAATTAGAAACCCTTTACTGCAACACTCTTACTTTGATAAAACAATGTGAGTAGAAGTCAGGTCAAACAGAAGAGCTAACTAAAACTTGAAGTATATAAACTGTTGAAAAAAATCTCTCACGTCCCCTACACATGGAAGAAAATTACTAATAACACGGGATGGTAAAATCTTATATATATATATATATATATTACATATATATATAAATATATATATTATATATATATAATATATATATAAGATTATATATATATAATATATATAAATATATATATATAAATATATATTTCATATATATAAATATATATTATATATTATATATAAATATATATTATAATTATATATTATTATTAAATATGTATATATATAAATATATATATATTTATATATATATATATCAGTTGTTGCTAACACTGAAGCTACAATGTGTTAAATATTTTTTGTAGTCCTAATAAAATTATGCCAAGAAACATTTTTGAGCATGCTTCAAACAGATGAAATAGTCAAAACTCCAAGAACGGAAACCATCCCAAATTAACACAACATAAAGAATATCTGCATAGGAACTTTTAAAAATATATACAGTGAAAATAAAACAAACAAAATCAAAATGGAAGAATGGATTACTCAACAGGACCGAAAAGCAAACAAGAAATAGCCAAATGAAAAGCAATAGCAAGGCTCTTCCTGCACTAAATCCATCTGGCCCTGGGCTTTTTTTGTTGTTGTTGTTGTTTTGTTTTTATTGACTTCTATTTCCTTGAGCGATATGGACCTGTTAAGATAGTTTTCCTGCTCTTGATTTAACTTTGGTATATGGTATCTGTTTAGAAAATCATCCATTTCATCTAGATTTTCCAGTTTTCTTGAGTATAGACTTTTATAGTAGGATCTGATACTTTTGAATTCCCTCACTTTCGGTTGATATGTCTCCCTTTTCATTTCTGATTTTGTTAATTTGGATACTGCCATTCTTCCCTTTAGTTAGATTGGATAGGGGTTTATCTATCTTGTTGATTCTCTCAAAGAACCAGTTTTGTTGATTCTCTGTGTTGTTTTCTTTGTTTCTATTTGGTTGATTTGGGCCCTGTGTTTGACTGCAGCCTGTCTTCTACTCCTCTTGGGTGAGTTTGCTTCTTTTTGGTCTATAGCTCTAAGGTGTTCTGTTAAGTTCTTTGTGGAAGATCTCTCCAGTTTCTTTACCAGGGCACATAGTGCTAGGAAGTTTCCTCTTTGCACTGCTTTCATTATGTCCCTTAAGTTAGTGTATGATGTGTCAACATTTTCATTAAATTCCACAAGTCTTGCATTTCTTTCTTTATTTCTTCCCTGACCAAGTTGTCATTGAGTAAAGAGCTGTTCAGTTTCCTCATGTATGTGGGCTTTCTGTAGTTTCTGCTGTTCTTGAAGATCAGCTTTAGGCCATGGTGATCTGATAAGCTACATGGTATTATTTCCATCTTCTTGTATCTGTTGCATGTTTTGTGATGGTTGGTTTTGGAGAAGGTACCATGAAGTGTTAAGAACAAGGTGTATTCTTTTGTTTTAGTGTGAAATGTTCTGTAAATATCTGTTAAATCCACTTGGCTCATAAACTCTTTTAGTTTCACTGTGTCTCTGTTTAGTTTCTATCTCAATGTCCTGTGAGAGTGGGGTATTGAAGTCTCCCACTATTACTGTGTGGGGTCAATGTGTGTTTTGAACTTTAGTAAAGTTTCTTGGAAATCAATCTGTAGGTTCCTCAGAAAATTGGAAATAGATCTACCTGAAGACCCAGCTATACTCCAAAAGATGCCCCACCATGACATAGGACCATGTGTTCAACTACATTCCTAGCAGCTTTATTTGAGATAGCCAGAAGCTGGAACTAATGGAGATGCCCCATGACAGAAAAATGGATACAGATAATGTGGTTCATTTACACAATGGAATACTACTTAGCTATTAAGAACGAGGACTTGCTGAGTTTTGCAGGCAGACAGATGGAACTAGAAAATATTCTCCTGAGTGAGGTAACTCAGATCCAAAAGAACATGCATAGTATGTACTCTCTAATAAGTGGATATTAGCCACCATCACCCCCAAAAGCACAGAATACCCAAGATACAGTCCATAGGACTCCAAAAGGTCAACAAGCTAAAGTGCCCCAGTAAGGATGCCACAGTCCCACTTGGGAGGGAGAAGAAAGCAATTACAAGTGGGAAGGGAGGGAAGAGGGACCTGGGTAGAAAAGTGGACAGGGAAAGTGGGGGAGAAGGGGGAAGAGGGGAACCTAATCTGGTATCTGGTAAGGGAAAAGGACTGAAGCCCTGAGGGCCAGCAGAAAGAATGAAAACAGTTAAACTCAGGAAATAGGTTGGTGGGGCCCTCCAGAATGTACTAGAGACTTGGAAGGTGAGAAACACTCAAAGGGAAAGACCTTAGATGAAATCCCTGACAGTAAGGGGAGGGAATTCATAGAGCCCACCTCCAGCAGGGCATCAAACGAGTGAGAGGGAGGCCATCCCACAGTCACAACTCTGACCCATAATTGTTCCTTCCTTAAAGAATTATAAGGATGGAAATGTAGTGAAGCCTAGTGAAAAGAAGGTCCAGTGACAGACCCAAAGTGGGATCCAGCTCAAGGGGAGGTCCCAATGCCTGACACTATTACTGAGGCTATGGAGAGCTAACAAAAAGGGATCTATCATGACCTGTGAGGCATTGGGCTATGTACAGACAGCCTGGGTTCCAGTCGGGGCGAGACCTTGAATCTTGGGAGAACCCAGTGGGTGGTAATTCCCACCTACATGGGACATCAGGTGTTCAACCATGTCTGCTGGAACCACTACTTCATCCCCCACAGAAGAAGCATGGCTTTTAGTCATGTAACAATGTCCCAAGCTACTGACCTTCAGGCTACACTCCTCCCAAGTTACCTAGCAACAGTAAAGATAACAATCCACCATAAGAAGGGCTGCTTGGCCTCACCCCACTTTCTTAAGCTCCTCTCTTCTCTCACACTTCTCTCCTCTTCTCCTCTCACTCTCTTTCTCTCTCTCCCTCTTACTCTCTCTCTTTCTTACTCTCTAGCATTTCTTCTCTCTCTCCTTTCCCCCCTTTCCTCTTGGTCATGGCTGGTCTCTCTTTCTACTTTCTCTCCTTTCCCCCTGCCTTTCTACAATGCTCTAAAACCATAGACTGTCTCTGTTCATCGAGGCCCACTGCCCTTGGATGATGGGATAGGCTTTCCTCTAATGAGCCATTTCTAATCTTCTGATGGAAGGCCTTCCTGTGCTCCAGTCAAGGCCTTGACTAAGGACTCTCGCCTACATGTGAATATCTCTCCCTCAGCCCTTTCTCCCATGACCCCAGTTGGGGGCTGCTCCTTGTCCAGCCCCTGTCAAGTGGGGTCAGTGGCTTAGATGCCCACCCAGGGCCGAGCAGAAAGCGTCTGGCAACCCTCCCATGTCTGCCTGCCCATAGCATAGGAGGAACTCTGGCTGGATGCGGGCTATCCTTCCTCACCCAACTTCCCCTGAACCTCTAAGTTCCCAACAATGACTGCCCTCTGAAAGACCCAACAAGCAGCTGAAAGAGTCAGATGCAGATATTGTAACCAACCAATGGACAGAAACAGCTCACCACTGTTGTTGAATTAGGGAAGGGCAACCCTGTCGATGGATCAGCAGTCTCAGTTAATCTGGAACCCTGAGATCTCTCAAACACTGGACCACCAAACAGGCAGCATACACTAGCTGATAAGAGGCCCTCAATACACTTACATGGAGGATTGCCGGGTCTGTGTTCATACAGAGATGATATACCTAATCCTCAAGAGACTAGAGGCCCCAGAGATTTTGGAGGTCAGGTGGGGTGGAAAGTGGGGACATCAATGTGGAGAGAGAGGGCTGGGGAGGAGGTATGGGATGTGGTACAGTTGGAGGGTGGACAGGGCAGGGGGTAAAATATGGAGTGTATCAAAAATAATTAACTAATTAATTAATTAATTTTAAAAGGGAGAAAGAAAGCAATGTCATTTAGCCACCTAGAAAGAAGGTATAAGATACTGAAAAACACTGAGGGGAAAATGAAAAATGAAACTAAAATATTGAAAGATAATAATTGAAAATTGCCAAAATTGATGCAAGGCTGTATCTATACAAATTATGATTGAGTTGCTCTGTGAAACACAAGGTAGAAAAAAAATTCTCTCCATGACTCTTCAGAATCACACTTCTGAAGAGGGGAGCCAACAAACAGAACCTTTCCTAGAGGACACCAGAACTCAAATGACAATCTCACCAGAAATTATATAGCCTAAGAGAAGTACAATGCCCCAGCTGAAAGAGAAGAGCTGTAAATTATGGATTCTCTGATCATCAACATTAAGACTTCATAAATAAAGATTCCTTAAGATACTCTAAGAAAAAAAAAAGGGAAAAATCAAAATCACACAAAAAAAAAAAAAAACCACATGATACGCACTCACTGTTGAGTGGATATTAGCCCAGAAGCTCAGAATACCCAAGATACAATTCACAAAACACATGAAACTCAAGAAGAAGTAAGAACAGAGTATGGATAATTCAGTCTTTCTTAGAAGGGGAACAAAATACCCATGGAAGGAGTTACAGAGACAAAGTTCAGAGCAGAGACTGAAGGAATGACCATCCAGAGACTGCCTCACTTGGGGATCTATCTATATACAACCACCAAACCCAGACACTATTTTGGATGCCAACCATAGCTTGCTGACAGGAGCCTGATACAGCTGTCTCCTGAGAGGCTCTACCAGTTCCTGACAAAAACAGAAGTAGATGCTCACAGCTGTCCATTGGATGGAGCACACGGTCCCCAAAGAAGGAGTTAGAGAAAGTACCCAAGGAGCTGAAGGGGTTTGCAGCCCTATAGGAGGAACTACAATATAAACTAACCAGTATCTTCAGAGCTCCCTGAGACTAAACCACCAACCAAAGAAAACACGTGGTGGGACTCATGACTCTAGCTGCATATGTAGCAGAGGATGCCCTAGTCGGTCATTAATGGGAGGAGAGGCCCTTTGACCTGTGAAGGTTATATGCCCCAATATAGGGAACTGCCAGTGTCAGAAAGCAGGAGTGGGTGGGTTGGTAAGCAGGGGGAAGGGGAGAAGGGATAGGGAGTCTTCGGAGGGGAAACTAGGAAAGGGGATAATATTTGAAATGTAAATAAAGAACATACCTAATAAAATAAATTTTACAAAAAGAAAGATGAAAAATGTTTTCATACAAAATAGTCAACATTAATTTTTGTATTTTTATTTTTATATTTGAAATACAAATAAATATTAATAAATGTAAAGATAATATACTTATATGTTATAATGTAATATCAATATAAAATAATATTTAATCTATATAAGGTAAATATATTTTATATACTAAAGTATAAAATGCATAATATGAAATAAATATACCTGTAAAATATATAATAAAATATCTACCATTAAAATATATTATACTATAATATATAAATAATGTAAAAGTATATATAGAGATAAATATGAATAAAATAAAAATAGAATTTTTATTTTATATTTATTTATGTTTGTTTATTTTTGTTTGTTTGTTTTAGAGTTGAAAATAAATCACCAAATACAGATGTAAGCTGGACTTGCCAGTAAGTAATAATGTATTTCTGAGCTTCAGAAACCTTTAGTTCTACAAATGGTCAGGCATAAAAAACAATAGGATGGAAAAAGAGCTCACCCTTATTGTTCATTTAGGAGAAACTCCCTGGATTAGAGATACTTGCACACTTATTTATCAGCCATGAAGTGCCAGAAATGCTTCGCATAGTTTATTCAACACATCATGAATTCTTCCATGAGGATGTTTGACACACATTTACTGAATATGAGAACCTGGCATCTAAATTCCATATGCAGGACTTGTTTGCAGCACAGAACAATTTTATAAAAGGCAGATCTTTAAGGTATGTACTTCTTCCCACAATTTATAATAGGTAAAATGCAACTTGGTAGAGGTTAGCTATCTTCAATTTCGGTTTTAAATCTTACTTAATATATTTGAAAAGCCTCTTATGGCAGAATAGAGCTGTGAAATAACATATCTGGGTGTCAGGAGAAGTCTAGAGAAACATTTTCAATGTTCAAGTAGATTTTTAAATGTTTCCTTGCATGCACAGATAGAAGACATACCGATCTGTTTCTTATTTAAAAGTCACTAGCCTGTTTTCCTGAATGTTACTTAATATTTCTATTTCCTTTTTGGGCACCTTGAAATCAAGATTATAATCATGTTATCTGAAAATGTAATTTACAAAACTGTAGAACACTCTCATAACCATATACTTGCAGATCTATCAAAATCTATGTAGAATACAAAGATCTGAATAACATGAAGAACTTGCTATTGGCCCAGTGTGTATCACTGCCACCATTGTCACAAGTGTCAAATGTATGGACACTCAGAGTTCTCAAAAGAAATCAAGTAAGTTTTGGGGGACATTTCAAAAAATTCTATGGCTTCTATTGTGAACCACTACCCCAATTAACAAGAAAGATCCTAAGACATTTAATGAGACATGAAAAACATTGGGGAAAAATACTAAGTTCAAAATAACATAAGCATGTATGAGTTCATACTTTTAGAAGGAAAATATCTAATGAGGTTTTCTTTAGTGGAGTTAGTCATACCCAGCTCAAAACAAAGAAACAAAGCTCACTCAGGTCCTTTATATGTCCAGATCAGTTCCCTTAAATATTTTTTGAGATATTTCCCAAACAACCTTTTAACCACCATTCAGGGCTTCCAATTCAATAATATAAAAGTCAATTGATCAGTGTTTTTAACCAAACATGCTTCCTTCTTATTTATGAACATCACTTAGAATTCATTAGATTTAGGAACATAAAAATATATTATTAAATTTGTTTGTTAAAAGCCATCTCCAGATTAAGAGGTAAGGAAAGATCAGGTTCGCTGACCTCTGCACTCAGCTCCATCTTCTAAATCACTGCTCTGCCCTTCTTCTCTTTTACACATTTGTTTCCATTATATATTAGTTTCTTAAGAATGGTCATTACCTTAGAAGTATATCATAATAATATTATTTTAATGAGTTCATCTACAAGAATTATAATAAAATTTAGTAGTTACTAAGATGGAAAAGAACCGATAAGAAGTGATTATGTCATGAAGATTCACTGCTATCTTGAGTAATTTCAATTTTTTTCATGAATTAACTTATACATTCACCCCATATTCCAATTGCAGTCCAACCCAAATGCAGCACCTCCCCTCTTCTGAGAAGGGAGAGCTCCTCCAAGCCCTAGTATCTCCCTGCCCTGGGACATCAAGTTATATCCTCTCCCACTGAGACCATCCAAGGCTGCTCAGTTAGGGCAATGGAATCCAAATTCGGGTCACAGATTTAGGAACAGCCCCAATTCTAGTTGTTGGGGGAACCAGATGAAGATCAAGCTGCATGTATGCTACATATATGTAGGAGGCCTTTGTCCAGTCCATGTATGCTTTTTGGTTGGTGGTTCAGTCTCTGAGAGACATTAAGTGTCCAGGTTAGTTGAGTCTGTTGGTCTTCTTGTGGAGATCCTATCCCCAATAGGTCCCTCAATTCTTCCATGAATTTTCCACAAAATTTCCCTCAATCCTTCCTCCCATTCTTCCTGAAGAGTCCCTGAGCTCCTGGAGATTTCATTATTAAAGAGCACATGCTCATGATACATCCCTTTTTGTGAGCATTCCATAACCTCAGTAATAGTGTCAAGCCTTGGGACCTCCCCTTGAGATGGATCCCACTTTGGACCTGTCTCTGGACCTCCTTCTCCTCAGATTTCTCTCCACTTCCATCCCTGTAGTTCTTTCAAACAGGAACAATTATGGGTCAGAGATGTGACTGTGGGATGGCAAGCCCATACCTCACTTGATGTCCTGTCTTTCTACCGGAGGTGGGCACTATAAGTTCCCTCTCCCTACTGTCAGTCATTTCATCAAAGGTCCCTCCCTTTGAGTCCTAGGAGTCTCTCACCTCCTAGGTTTCTGGTGCATTCTAGGGGTTTTCTCCTATTTCCTGAGTTTGCATGTTTCCATTCTTTCTGCTGTCCCTTAGGGCTTCAGTTTCTCTGCCCTCACCCAACACCAGATCAGGTTCCCCTCTCCTCCTCCACTCTGACTGCCCTCTGAAAGACTCAACAAGCAGATGAAAGAGTCAGATGCAGATATTTGCTGCACCCAACCAATGGTCAGAAGCAGCTGTCCCCTGTTGTTGAATTAGGGAAGGCTGAAAGAAGCTGAGGACAAGGGCAATCCTATAGGAGGACCAGCAGTCTCAATTAATCTGAACTCCTGAGATCTCTCAAACACTGAACCACAAAAGAGACAGCATACACCAGCTGATATGAGCCCCCAACACACATACAGTAGAGGAGTTCCAGGTCTGTGTTCGTTCAGAAATGATGCACCTAACCCTCAAGAGACTGGAGGCCCCAGGGAGTTTAGAGGCCAGTTGGAGTGGGGAGTTGGGGCATTCACATAGAGACAGTGTGGGGTAGGGAGGAGGTGTGGGATGTGGAGCAGTCAGAGGGTGGATGGGGAGGAGGGGAATGGAATACGGAGTATAAAATATAAATTAAAAATAAAAAAAAAATTTAAAAAAAGATCACATTCTCTGAATTTATCTCTGATCTTTTTTGTCTCTGTATTTTTCTCTGTCTGGTTCCCTTTCTCTTCTTTCCACCCTGCCTCTCCTCCTTGCCCAGGCTCTGTTCCTGTATGTTTTGAGGGACATTTATGATATTATGATATATCAAAAACACTATATCATATTAGATATCCATGCCAGGCTTATGGACTTCCCAGACTTCAGAAACAAAGCCAAAATATTTGTTCATTATAAATAACACAAAATAATAAATAAATACATAACTCAAACTCATAATCATGAAAACAAAATCTTCTTTTATGTATTTTATTATATGTGATATATCTTTATGTATATCTATATCTATCTCTATGTATATCTAAAACATCTATAATTATATATTGCTCCAATGGTTTGTA
The DNA here is from genome assembly GCF_900095145.1 of Mus pahari. Lineage (NCBI taxonomy): Eukaryota > Metazoa > Chordata > Mammalia > Rodentia > Muridae > Mus > Mus pahari. The sequence continues at coordinate 8,808,473 of NC_034611.1, read as the reverse complement.
AATTTTTTTCTCAAACTGATGGCATGTGTGGATCTGTAGATACTGTTTGCAGGCTACAAACCAATGAGCTTTCATCATTATCTACATTCATTTTCTCCTTGTCAAAAGAAATGATTCTTGCTGTCTTGGTAACTGGGTTTTAAGAATGCAGAGATTTAGCACAATATCTTAAAAAAGAATCTCCCTAATAAAAATTATTTTTTTTCTTTTTAAGCTTTCTGTGGCTGTACAGTGATGAGGGGTAGAAACAGACAACAGAATTGGCGAGTGTTTTAGAATTAGTGCTAATGGTACTTCATGATTGATTTCTATTTCAAGGATAGTGTGCCAATTCCATCTGTTCCACATATAAAAGTTAGAAATAATCCCATAGGATATACACAACAAACAGAAGGACATTCTGAAAATAAGACTCACAGTGAGACACTTTCAAATTCCAACAACAGAGAGGCAGCACTGTGACAAACTCACTGGGCCTTTTATATGTTTTACATGTTTCAAAAGTAGATTCTTGAGAACCATACATACCAATAGATGTACACCAGAAAGCAAATAATTCTGTGATTGTAGAAATCACTGATAAAGCATTTGCTTTTTATTGCTAAGTTCAGCATAGACCTAAAAAAAAAGCCCATAGACTTGTTTGCCATCTCTTCCTGAAACAGTCTCAGTGAGGATCCTTTTGCAGTCCTACCTACTACTGTTACTTATATTCCTATAATATTCTTTTTCTACCATTACATTATTTTGTATTGTATGTATTAGTAGTATTATATACAGTTGCTGCCTTTCTGTTTTTAAACATCACTTCTCTCTCTCTCTCTCTATTTAAATGCTGCTCTATCAAAATGTGTACAAAAGTGTGCACACACATTTTTTATCTATGAATTGACTGGAGGACATTTATGTTTATTTCACACCTAACTTATCTATTATGTTGTAACAAACATGCAGATATATCTGAAGCATAATGATTTTAAATTTTCCATAATCATATTTAATATATTGTCACCATATCTTCTGTGACAATTTGAATCATTTTTCATAGTAGCCATTTGTAAAGTGTCATCTCATCAACCTTTAGCAAATTCTGACATGAGACAATTTGAACATTGTCTTTACATAACTGTTGGTATTTTCATGCCTCTTTTTTGTGAAAGCCATCTATGTTTCTTTGTCTTTGTGGTTAGTGCATTAATTTGTGGGTTTTGCTGTTTGCTTTTCTGAATTCTTTATATGCTTTGAATGAGTTCTTTCTCATATACACAGCTTGTAATAATGGTCTGCCATTATGTAGACTGCCCTTTCATTGTTCATTTCCTTTACTATACAGAGCATTTTAGTTTGATATCATTTCATTTGTTTGGTTTGGCTTGTATTGACATCTTTTGAGGTGAAATGTGAAATTAATTACATAAAACATAACCTATATGCTTCTTCTATAATTTTATAGTTTCTTATCTTAAATTTATATGCCCCAGTAAAGGGGAACACCAGGGCTAAGAAGTGGGAGTGGGAGGGTAGGGGAACAAGGTGGTGGTGGGGGTATAGGGGACTTTCGGAATACCAGTTGAAATGTAAATGAAGAAAATATCTAATAAAAAAATTGGAAAAAAAGAATTTATTCCACTTTGACTTAAGATAAAAATTTCATACTCTGGTTACTATTTTTCAAATATTTACTGGATAGTTTCTTTTTTCTATCTCCTAGTGTTGACATCTTGGTCAAAATTCAACTGACTCTAAATGCATGAATTCTTTTTTTGTGCAGTCACTCCATTGAACTGGTCAACCAATTTGTATTTTTTTGGGGGGGTGGGGTGTGTTGCCTAGTCCCTATAGCTTTGTAACTGCAGCCAAGCAGAGTAAAATTTTAGCTTTACTATCTGAGCTCAAGTCAGTCTTGGCTCCCTTAGGAACTTTAGATTTATTCTGTTTGTTTAAATTTTGTTTGAATTCTAATTGACTTGAGGAGATTGTCTTCTTTTCTTTCTTTCTGTGATTATAGTAGTCATTATCTTTGTAGTCAGCATATATAGTTTAAAATAATATTTTAACAATATTAGCTCATTCATCACAGTATATAGACCATAGCTATGCTTATTTGTGTCTTCCTTAGTGTCTTTCACTATACTTTAATGCTCCTTTCACAAATATTTTACATCACATATTAACATTTTAAAGGTATTGGAAGTGGAGTATTTTCTCAATTTTTTTCACAGAGTTCTATTAATATATAGCAAACTACTAATTTTTGTCACCTGATTTGATGTCCTACTTTATTGCATGTGGTACTGTGCTCTAGAAGGCTTTGATAAGATCTTTAGATTTCCTTTCATATAAGGTAATATCACTATAAATTCACCTTCTTGCACTATCTGAATGTCTTTATGTCTTTGTTTGGAATAACTGTATTGGCAGCTGCTGAATATGAACATGGCTGCCTTAGTTGTTGTCTTAGTGTTTTCCAATGTCCCTATTGGCCAGGATCTTAGCTGCTGGCCTGCCAACTCTGTTTTTCCTTGTGTTGAAGTGTACTACTTCAGTAACAAATGCTTTCAATCCCTAATTATAGATGGCCATGGAGTTTTGTTTTTTATTATCTAATGTGCTTAAACTAACTAAAGAGTTCTATGTAGTGGGAAAATAATCCCTATATCTGACTTAATCGAGTGATGATTCTTTCTTATGCTATTGAATTATTTTGTATTCTGTTGGATAATTATGTAACTGGGTTTATCAGCAATATCTTGCTATGATTTTATGGTTTTGAAATGTACTTCTCTGGCATTAAATATCAAGAGAAAAAAGAACTATGTATCAGTGCATACCTTGTCAAGTTGAATGAATCCATTTCCTCAGCAACAAAGGAAATATTACTTTATTTTAAGTAATGAAATTATATAGAGTTTCAGAAAATATAAATATAGACTATATTCTCTTGTCCCCAGAGAATTAGATAAAATATCTATAATATACATTTCTAAATACTTAGAATCTAAAGGTAGTGTTTATAAAGACCTGCTTAGTTAGATAAAGAAGAGTAAAAAAAATGAACAAAGCAGTTACAAATGAGCAAGGAATTCATGTCAATTTTATTACAACTATAGAAAGTCGATGAGAAAATGATGTTGCTGTATTAAGAAGCCTCCACTGATGTCATCTATAGCAAGTATCACATACAATAGAAAATTCAGGAGTTTTTATGTATCAATAGAATTCTGTAAAAAAAATTTTTGAGAAAATGCTGCCATTTGCAATAGATTTTAAAATGTAATTGGGAATAAATTTAACTGTGGAGATAAAAGATTTGTACACAGATCATTTAAGTATAATGGAAGAAACTAAAGTAAACACAAGTAAGCATATATAGAGACTATATTCCTGAGATGGAATGACAATGAAAACAATGAGTGAAATAGTGTATTGTAGAAATGGGCAAAACCAGTAAAACATTTTATCGAAAACAAGAATTGTGAAATAGAAGCAACAGATGTTGCTCATATTAAAAACAACTGGAGAAATGCCAGTTAAAATTATAATGAAAAAACAAACTATAATAAAATGTAGTGTTGGCTTATGTTGCTTGCAGAGACCAGGAGAAACAACTTCCCAACATTGCAAATGGAAATATAAAATGTTACAGTGGCTGGGAATCCAATCCACAGTTTTATTTGTTTTATCTTAAACAGGTGGTCTCATTTGTAATTACAGACCTTTATACATGAAAAAATGAAAACATATCCATGCAGTTGTCTCCACAGCACTGCCCTTGCAGTTAGATGGGTTGTGATTAATAAGCCAGATGCTGTGTGTTGCCAGCCGAGACTCTGAACACTACAGAATTACTGACTAGTAGCCTGCCACTCTGCTGGTGCACTTGAGAGTCATCCTACTTGATAATTTTAGTATTCTCTGAAGAAATGCTATTTTCATTTTTTTATCATTTTTAATTGGTTATTTTATTTATTGACATGACAAATGTTATACCCCTTCCCAGTATCTGGTCCACAAAGCTCCTATCCCTTCCCCCTCCCACTGCCTCTGATGGTGCTCCTCCACCAGTCACCTACTCCTGCCTCAGTGTCCAAGCATCCCCCTCTTCTGAGTCATCTTGCCTCCACAGGACCAAGAGGCTCCTCTCCCAGTGATGCCTACTACATATCCAGATGTAGCCATGGGTCCCCCCATGTGTATACTTATGTTGGTGGTTTAGTCTCTGGGAGATTGAAGGCATGTGGTTGGTCGATATTCTTGTTCTTCCTATGGGGTTGCAAACCCATTCAGCTCCTTCAGTCCTTCCCCTAACTTCTCCATTGTTGTCCCCGCACTCAGTCTAATAATTGGCTACATGCATCTGTATCAGTATTGGTCAGGCACTGGCAGAGCCTCTCAGGAGACAGCTATAACAGGCTCCTGTCAGCAAGCGCTTTTTGAAATCAGCAATAGAGTCTGGGTTTGGTGTCTGCAGATGAGATGGATCCCTAGGTAGGGCAGTGTCTAGATGGCCTTTCCTTCAGTCTCTGCTCTATTCTTTGTCCCTGCACTTCCTTTTGACAGGAGGAATTCTAGATTAATAGTTTTGAGGTGGATGGGTGGCCCCATCCCTCAATAAGGGGCTATGCCTATCCTCTAGCTATGGTCTCTACAGGTTGTAATGCCCTCCCTGTTGGGTCCCTGACATTAGAGACTTTCTAGTGGCTACACCCAGTTCCCCCTCCTCAACTGCTATTCTCTTTCTTGCAAATTCTTGACCCTCTGTACTTCTCCCCCATCTCCTCCCTTATCTAAATTGCCCCCCTTTCCCTCCCCTGCTCTTTCCATCCCAAACCCTACTTTCCCTCTACTTCTCAAGATTATTTTCTTCCCCTTTCTGAGTAGGACTGTAGCATCCACAGTTTGTTATGGCCTTCTTTCTTCTTGGGTATCACATGATCTGTGAGTTGTATCTTGAGTATCTCACACTTCTTTTTGGATAACATCCACTTATCAGTGAGTACATACCATGTGTGTTCTTTTGTGACTGGGTTACCTTACTCAGGATGATATTTTCAAGTTCCATTCATTTGTCTGCAAATTTCATGAAGTCATTGTTTTTAATAGCTAAATAGTACTCCATTGTGTAAATGTACCACATTTTCTGTATTTATTCCTCTGTTGCAGGACATCTGGGTTGTTTATAGATGGGGATTGCATTGAATCAGTAGATTGCTTTCCACAAGACAGGAATTTTTACTATATCGATCCTGCCAATTCATGTGCACGGGAGATCTTTCCATCTTCTGAGATCTTCTTTGATTTCTTTCTTCAGAGACATGAGGTTCCTATCACATAGAACTTTCACTTCCTTAGTTAGAGTCACACCAAGGTATTTTATATTACTTGTGACTATTGTGACAGGTGTTGTTTCCCTAATTTCTTTCTCAGCCTGTTTATCCTTTATGTAGAGAAAAGCCATTGATTAGTTTGAGTTAATTTTATATCTAGCTACTGCACTGAAGCTGTTTGTCAGATTTAGTTCTCTGATGGAATTTTTAGAATCACTTATGTATACCATCATATCATCTGCAAATAGTGATATTTTGACTTCTTCCTTTCCAATTTGTATCCCCTTGACTTCCTTTTGTTGTCTAATTGCTCTGGCTAGGACTTCGAGTCCTATATTGAATAGGTAGGGAGAAAGTGGGCAGCCTTCTCTAGTCCCTGATTTCAGCGAGATTGATTCCTGCTTCTCTCCATTTAGTTTGATGTTGGCTACTGGTTTGCTGTATATTGCTTTAATTATGTTTAAGTATGGGCCTTGAATTCTTGATCTTTCCAAGACTACTATCATGAATTAGTGTTGAATTTTGTCAAATGCTTTCTCAGCATCTAAGGAGATGATCATGTGGTTTTTTTTCTTCGAGTTTGTTTATATAGTGGATTATGTTGATGGATTTCCATAGGTTGAATCTCCCCTACATACCTGGGATGAAGCTTACTTGATCATGGCAAATGACTGTTTTGATGTGTCCTTGGATTTGATTTTCAAGAATTTTCTTGAGTATTTTTGCATCAATATTCATGAGGGATATTGGTTTGAAGTTCTCTTTCTTTCTTGTGTGTTTGTGTGGTCTAGGTGTTAGCATAACTGTGGCTTCCTAGAATGTAATACAGTAGTGTTCTTTCTGTTTTTATTTTATGAAATAGTTTAAGAAGTATTGGTATTACCTTTTCTTTGAAGGTTTGAAAGAATTCTACAGTAAAAATATATGGTCCTGTGTTTTTTTTGTTTGTTTGTTTTTGTTTTTGTTTTTTTGTTTTTTTTCGTTTGGGAGACTTTTAATGATTACTTCTATTTCCTTATGGGTTATGGGACTATTTAGATGGTTTATCTGATCCTGATTTAAATTTGGTTCCTAGTATTTGCCTAGAAAATCATCCATTTCTTCTAGATTTTCCAGTTTTGTTGAGTGTAGACTTTTCTAGTAGGATCTGATAATTTTTTTCTTCATTTTTTGTTGTTACGTCTCCCTTTTCATTTCTGATTTTGTTAATTTGAATACTGGCTCTATGCCCTCTGGTTTGTATGGCTAAGGGTTTATCTATCTTGTTATTTTTCACTGAGAACCAACTCCTAATTTTGTTGATTCTTTGTATAGTTCTCTTTGTTTCTATTTGGTTGGTTTCAACACTGTGTTTGGTTATTTCCTGTCTACTCCTCTTGGGAGTATTTGATTCTTTTTGTTCTAGGGCTTTCAGATATACTGTTAAGCTGCTGGTATATGCGATCTCCAATTTCTTCATGAAAGCACTCAGAGCTATGAGTTTTCCTCTTAGCACTGCTTTCATTGTGTCCTATAAGTTTGGGNATATTGTGCCTTCATTTTCATTAAATTCCAAAAAGTCTTTAATTGCTTTTTTTGTTTTTCACTGACCAAGTTATCACTGAGTAGATAATTTCCATGTGTATGTGGATGTTCAGGTTTCAGGTTTGGTTTGGGTTTTGGTTTTGGTTTTGGTATTTTTTGGTTCTTGAAGAACAGCCTTAGTCTGTGATGATCTGATAAAATGCAGGAATTATGTCAATCTTCTTGGATTCATTAAGGTTTGTTATGTGCCTGATTATATGGTCAGTTTTGGATAAGGTACCGTGAGGTGCTGAGAAGAAGGTATATTCTTTTGCTTTAATATGAAATGTTCTGTAAATATCTGTTAGATTCATTTGGTTTATAACTTGTGTTTGTTTCACTGCATCTCTATTTAATTTCTGTTTCCATGATCTGTCCATTGCTGAGTGTGGGATACTGAAGTCTCCTACTACTTTTGTGTTTGGTTCAATGTGTGCTTTAAGCTTCACTAGTGTTTCTTTTACAAATGTGGGTCCCCTTGCATTTAGGGCATGGATGGTCAGAATTGAGAGTTCCTCTTGGTGGGTTTTTTTCTTTGATGACTATGTAGTGTCCTTCCCCATTTTTTTTTTTTTTTTTGATATCTTTTGGTTGAAAGTCTGTGTTATTGGATATTAGAAGTGCTACTCCAGCTTGTTTCTTGGGAAAACTGGCTTGGAATTTTTTTTCCAGTATTTTACTCTGAGGTAGTATCTGTCTTTGTCTCAGGTGGGTTTCCTCAGTGCAGCAAAATGCACAGTCCTATTTATGTATCTAATCTGTTGGTCTATATCTTTTTATTGGAGAATGGAGTCCATTGATGTTGACAGACTTTAAGGACCAGTGATGTTGCTTCCCTTTATTTTTGTTGTTAGAGGAAGAATTACACTTAGGAGGTTCTCTTCTGTTCAGTTTGCTGAGAGATTAGTTTCTTGATTTTGGGGGAGGGATAGTTTCCCTTTTTGTATTGGAGTTTTGATTTATTATCTTTGTAGGGCTGGACTTGTGGAAAGACTGTTTAAATTTTGTTTTGTCATGGAATATCTTGGTTTCTCCATCTGTCATAATTGAGAGTTTTGCTAGATGTAGTAGTCTGGGTTGGAATTTGTGTTCTCTTAGGGTCTTTAAGACATCTGCCCAGGATTTTCTGGCTTTTAGAGTGTTGGTTTTTTTTGTTTTGTTTTGTTTTGTTTTGTTTTGTTTTGTTTTGTTTTTGAGAAGTCTGGTGTACTTTTGATTGGTTTCCCTTTCCTTTACTGCTTTTGATATTCTTTCTTTGTTTTGTGGATTTGGTGTTTTGATTATTATGTGATAGGAGAAATTTCTTTTCTAGTCCAATCTACTTGGGGTTCTGTAAGCTTCTTGTATGTCTATGGGCATATCTTTCAAGTTAGGGAAGTTTTCTTCTACAAATTTGTTAAAGATATTTACAAGTCCTTTGAGTTGGGGATCTTCACTCTCTTCTATAGTTATTATCCTTAGGTTAATATCCTTAGGTCTTCTCATTGTGTCCTGAATTTCCTAGATGTTTTGGGTTAGGAGCTGTTTTTATTTTGCATTTCCTTTGACTGTTGTATCAATGTTTTCTATGGAATCTTCTGCCCCTGATATTCTCTCTTCTACCTCTTGTATTTGATGCTTGCATCTATGACTCCTGATCTCTTTCCTAGGTTTCCTAACTCCAGGGTGGTTTCCCTTTGTGATTTTTTTCATTGTTTCTATTTCCATTTTTAGATATTGAATGGTTTTGCTCAATTCTTTCACCTGTTTGCTTGTGTTTTCCTGTAGTCCTTTAAGGGATTTTGTGTTTCCTCTTTGAGTTCTTCTACCTGTTTACCTGTGTTCGTCTGTACTTCTTTAAGGGAGTTATGTATGTCCTTGTTAAACTTGTCTATCATCATTATAATTTTAAATCTGAATCTTGCTTTTCCAGTATGTTGGGGTATCTAGGGCTTGCTGTAGTGGGAGAACTTGGTTCTGATGATGTCAATTAGCCTTGGTTTTGTTACTTATATTCTTACACTTGCCACTCACCATGTGGTTATCTCTAGTGTTAGCTTGTCTTGCTGTCTCTGAATGGAGCTTGTCAGTCCTGTGAGCCTGTGATTTTAGGTAAATCAGCACTCCTGGGAGACCAGCTCTCTCTGGGTGGGATTTGGGTGTGGAGAGCTGTGGAACAGTATCAGCTCTGGGCACAGATGGAAAATGGAAGGAATACAAGCTTCTGTGTGGTTCCTGTGTCCTGTGGGCTCCAGGTAGGTCCCACGTGGGCCAGGTATTAGAGCAGTTGTGGTGGTCTTACCTGTGATCTTAGGTGTGTCAGCACTCCTGGGAGACCAACTCTCTCCAGGCAGGATTTGGCTATAGAAATGTTATTTTCATTTAGGGCTTTGATGTTAATGAATTTCATATTAATTATAGCTTTTCTACCTCAGGTTCCACAATGGCTTGTATGTGTTTCATAATTATTTGCAACCAAGTACTGTCTTGTAATGTTTGCACATTAAGAATTGCATTTACAATTATGTTTGAGAACAAAGAGATACTGATAATATTTTAGAAATGACAAATAAAAAATGTATAAGAAAGTGAGTTGAATTTGTTATGTCTTCATAGCTGCACATGTAATAAATAACAGTCAGTTGAAGAATAAAACTAAGTAGCAATAATTGGATTAACTTTACAATTCTGCCTCATTTGGCAAGTATTTTGTTAGATCATTAGAAGGTAAAAATTAACAAATAAAAATCAAATACTATACTGCTATTGAAAACTCACATTAGAATATAAACTGTGCTTTAAAAGTTTAAGAAATACATCTAAAGCTCTCATAAATAAATTTTATATCAATATGCATTTTATAGAAACAATAAAAATCATTGTAAATATTAATATAACTGTCAGTACAATGGTGTGTCACTGACATGTAAGAAGAAAAGACAGCCAGAAACAAAGGTGAGGACTATACAGGGAAGAGGGTACCTCAGAGTAAGGGTCTGAAAAATATAGGCCACAAGAAAAGTCAGTGAATGAGGCATTTTTTAACCTGATAAAAATCAAATGCTGTGCTCTGACCCCCAGAGTCGAGAGTGATAGACATTTTCTCTCGGATAAATCTTTAAGGCAGGTCCACTCAGGAGTGCACAGGCTCCAGAAGCATAAGAACATCTGGGACTGGGTCCTAAGGGTCTACTTCTGCAGCCAGGAGGTAGGGCTGTTCCATAGCCCTCTGTGCACTGGTCTTGCCAGGAGAGAGCTGGACTCCAAGGAGCACTGACACAGGCTTACAGACTCACAGGAAGATCAAGCTCCAGCCAGAAACAGCAAGAACATCTACTACCAGAGATTGCCAGATGGTGAAAAGCAAATGCAAGAATCTTACCAACAGAAACCAAAACTACTTGGCATCATCAGAACCCAGTACACCCACTGCAGCAAGTCCTGGATACCCCAACACACTAGATAAACAAGATTCAGATTTAAAGTCGTTTCTGATGATGTTGGTAGAGGATTTTAAGAAGGACATTAAAAACTCCCTTAAAGAAATAAAGGAGAACACAGCTAAAAAGGTAGAAGCCCTTAAAGAGGAAACACAAAAATCCCTCAAAGAATTATATGAGAGCACAGGTAAACAGGTAGAAACCCTTAAAGAAGAAACACAAAAATCCCTAAAAGAATTACAGAAAATACAACCAAACAGGTGAAAGAATGAACAAAACCATCCAGGATCTAAAAATGGAAGTAGAAACAATAAAAAAATCACAAAGAGAGACAACTCTGGAGATAGAAATCCAGAGCCATAGACACCATCATCAACAACAGAATACAAAAGATAGCAGAGAGAGTCTCAGGTGCCGAAGATATCATAGAAAACATGGACACAACAATTAAAGAAAATGCAGAATGCAAAAAAGATCCTAACTCAAAACATTCAGGAAATCCAGGACACAATGAAAAGACCAAACTTAAGGATAATAGGTATAGATGAGAATGAAGATTTTCAACTTAAAGGACCAGTAAATATCTTTAACAAAATTATAAAAGAAAACTTCCCTAACCTAAAGAAAGAGATGTCCATGAACATACAAGAAGCCTACAGAACTCCAAATAGACTGGACCAGAAAAGAAATTTCTCCCAATGTAAATAAAGATAATATTTAATAAAATTCAAATGTTATGCATGAATGTGGTTACTTTCATTCTTTGAGAGATGTGAAAGAAAAGGAATAAGTACATGGCAGAATATTTATGCTCATTAATCTGAACGCAATTACTTTAACTGAGACAAATATAAATGAAGGAGAGAGCTCTCTAAAACTATGCAAACATAAGAGAGAAAAGGTCGAAAAGGGGGCATGGGAATATATATAAGACAAAGTAGTTTCACAGGTTAAAAGCAAAGCAAGTTGAAAGGAATGCTTCTGATCCGAATGTAAGAGTCTGCATAGAATATCACATAGAGCCAAGTTCAGGAAAACTTTGAAAGTCAGCCTAAGAATAACCCTGAATTTAGATAACTGATTAAAAAAAATAAATTGTGGTGATTTTATTCCATAGACAAAAATTAGCATTGGGGTTCTGTGTCACAGGATTAAATGTTCATTTTGTTATTTATTTATTCTTTTCTCAACAGGGGAATATTTTTTATAATTTAGTTAATCTCAAGTAGTGCTACTGTGAACTCATGATAGGGTAATGGAAATAAGTTGTATTTCTAATTTTTGTAGTATAAATACTTATAAACATAAATGGTTTTAAACTTCTATTGAGTTAACAACATAGTTAACATATTCCTGAATGCTGAAATACTATGTAAATCAATATGAAAATTTATTTAGTAATTCATTTTCATTCAGTCATAATTGTATAGCTATTACTCAAAATTTCATTAAAACCATTTTTTCAGAGTTTGTATTCACATTTATCATTGATGGATGACTATGAAGCAGATAGTTTTTTAAAATATTTTAAAATGGAGAACCTGCAATATGGCCCCTTTAGCTCTTAGTATGTTATTTTAGTCACACACAATTGTAGTTCATACAAGATTAAGACTCTGACCAGAATCAGCTGAATATAATTTTTCTGGAGTAATGCCTTTCAATGAAAATCCGTTGCTAGCCTTAAAGTAAAATGTACTTGAGGATCACAGGGATATTTCAAAGTAAGCAAAGAGCATTTGCATTCATTAATCTGAAAATTTCTCCCCATTGAGTCTTACTGACACTGACATAATTGGAAATGTATTATAAGGGGCTTTCTTGTGTTTACCTTTGCTTCAATCTGTTTCGTATCTGGATTCTGAAACAAAAATTTGATTTTGCTTTTGCCGTCATCTGATGAGCCTTTAAGCTGAGAAAATTTATACCTCCAAAGTACAGCCTAAAGGGAGATAGAAATGGAACACATAAGTCAGAAAAGTAAATGTCTGCATTCAAGTCAAGAAATTATATAGTTTAAATATAAAAATCAATCTTATTTAATAATGTGCCCCAACACCAACATGTAAATGAAAATGTATCTATCAACGGCTATCTTTCAAAGTTCAATGTATACTTCAACATATGTAGCAGGTGCCACCAATGTTTTTCAAAGATATAACCTGTTTAAGCAGATTCTTCAGTAGTACTATCTAGCACTATTTCATCCCCAACAAAATGAAAACTGTCCCTCGTAAAAATCTCTGTGCATTATGATTGCCTTATATTCTTCTTGAGACAATAAGATTAGTAAAAGTTTCAAGGGTAAACCTGTGAGTACATAACGAGAACTGAGTAAACATTCGTTTGTAATAAAGTGTATATACACACATATATTTATATGAAGCATACAGTCAATATTTTATATAAATTCTGCTTATTTTTCTAATAACTATTTAGTTCACTTTAACAGAAAAATTAATCTGACAAGGGGAGTTAGAGAAACACTACTATGTTGCTGGTGGGAGTGGACACAAGAACAGCCATTGTGGTTGTTCCTTGGAGAAATAAGAATCAATCCACCTCAATATCTAGCTATACCACTATTAGGCATATACCCAAAGGATGCTTCATTATACTACAAGGACAATTGATCAAACATGTTCATTGCTACTTTATTCATAATAGCCAGAAACTACAAACAATAAAATGTCCCTCAAAAAAAGAGTGGGTAAAGAACATGTGGCAAATTTACACACTGACACATTACTCAGCTCTTTTAAAAAGGACATATTGACATTTGCAGGCAAATGACTGGAACTACAAAAAAAATCATCTTTAGTATGGCAACCAGACCTTATGATATGTATTCACTTACGTGTGAAAATTAGCCATTAGTACAATCTGTTGACCCAAAAGCTTAGTCACAAAAAAAGGAATGGGATAGATCTCTATTGGATGGAAAAATATAATAGATATAGGGCTGAGGGTGGGTCAGGAATGGAAGGATCATGTGGGGTAAAGGAGGGAAGATGGGAATGAGTGAGGGAATACAGGTAGAGACAGCTAAAAGGGTGTGTGAGGGGCAACAGGGAATCCTAGTGCAGTAAAAGCATATTAAAATGTTTAAATGTGATCCTAATGAAGTCTCCAAATAATGAGGAAGATGGAGCTTCAGTTGGTCATTTCTTGTTACCAAAGCTTCCAGTCTGGAACTAGGTTAGATCCAATTTAGTTATTGGCAAAAGGAGTCTCATTGAACCCAACCCCCTCCCCCCCCCCAAAAAAAAATCAATGTTCCTGCTAAGACTATAGATTACTATCCAAAAACTGATATCAAGGCATCATTGCTAAAAAGAATACTTTCAAAACTCATTGAATGTAAGGCAGAGCTGGGGTCTTTACCTGTGCTCTCATTACGGAAGAAGAAGAAACGTGTGAGCTAGAGGGGATAGAGGGCACTGGGAGAACAAGGCGTTCTAAATCAACCGAGCAAAGCTCAAATAAACCCACAGAGACTGAAGCTATAAGCAGAGGGTCTACACATGTCTGTACCTGCTCTTCTGTGTATATGTTACAGCTTTCAGTTTAGAACTTTTACAGGATTCCTTCATGTGTGAATGCGTGAGTCTCTGTTTCTTGTGTGCCCTCTAGAGTGTTTTCTTCCTTATATTGGTTTAACTTGTCTAACTTAAAGATAACGTCCTTTGTTTTATTTTACTATATTCTATTTTGTTAAAACACACACACACACACAATTGAGACAAAATTAGTAGCTATCCATTAGAAAAGAAAGAGGTAATCCTCCAAAACTATGCAACAAGTGACTGTTTACTATTAAAAGATAATTTCCTGACTGCTTTAATGTCTCAGATGTCTCTTGTAGCATAAAGATCAATTAAATTTTCTTTGCATGCAAGTAATTAGATAAAGTTTCTACAGTTCATATGTATTGGCCATGATGGCTTACATGAATATTGCATTTTGTGAATCCTTTCTTCTTGGTATTAGTAGTAATTATGTGGCTAGCAATAATTGTGCAATGTATACATAATTTGGTACTAAATCTGTGCATATATATGCTTTGCTCTCTGACATTATGCAAAATAAAAAAGGGGACTTAAGTAGCTAAGCTGTAAAAAAAGCTGTGAACTTACTATTAAATATGGACAGAGTAGCGTGCAGAAAATTCTTTCCAAAAGGTATTTTTCTAGAAAGGATTGCCTAAACTATGACAAGTCAATGGAATTGAAATCAAGACCATGAAGGGAGTGCTGTGTCATACCAACATCATCTCTGTAAGAAAGGCAAAGGCTTTGGAAGAATATTCTTAGCTCTTTTCACATTATTAAAGTTAAGACATAATATCAGGAGTATTCCATTACCGTACTTATATTTTCTTTAGCTAACCATAAACATCACCTTGTGTTTTTCCTGCTTAATAATAAAAAATGGGGCCGGGTGGTGGTGGCACACACCTTTAATCCCAGCACTTGGGAGGCAGAGGCAGGCGAATTTCTGAGTTCGAGGCCAGCCTGGTCTATGAAATTAGTTCCAGGACAGCCAGGGCTATACAGAGAAACCCTGTCTCAAAAAACTATAATAATAATAATAATAATAATAATAATAATAATAATAATAATAATAATAATAATAAATAATAACAACAACACATGGGAAATGCCTTTTTTTTGCATCACACTTGAGCTAAAAGAATGATTCAGAAGTACAGCTTACAATGAAGCAGAATCCTAGTCCTCAATGACCTTTTGCTTGCCTTAAACAGTAGATTTGTCCAGAAGTATTTCCTCTAGTTCATCTCCAAACAAAATGTTCCTTTTCATGATTCTTGTATAAGACCTTTAACCTAACTGTTGCTGGTCATGACACTGGCTCTTGTGAACACACAGTGTCCCAAATCGTCAAACATTAACACTCAGCCAGAATTATGATCCAAAGTGGTATTTTTGGATTTTCAGAAATTAGCATCACCAGAATAGTCTGGAGAGCTTGTATAATTAATTTGCTAGATTCCAATGCTAAATCTGATATAATGGTTCTAGAGTTGACCCTGAGATTATACATCTAACAAAGTTATAAATACTTATATTGATATTTGCTGGAGTATACCCATATATCAGCTGTTTTTTTAAAAAAATTAACATACATAAGATATTTTGTAATTGTTCAATTTATACTGTATAGGTAGCCGAGGTTAAATTTGAAAGCATGTGTAAAAGCATGAACATAGATACCTGAACATGAACATGAAAGCACATGTGTGATTACAGGTTTCTGAGCTGGAACATGAAAGTACATGTAAAAGATGATCATAGACACCTGAGCATGGGCATAAAAGAGTGGGTGTAGCATGATTATAGGCATATGGACATAAACATGAAAGCACATGTGTAGTGTGATCATAAGCACCTGATCATAGACATCTGGAGTGCTTGAAAATGAAGGCACATGTGCGGTATGATCATGGACGTCAAAGTTTAAACGCAAAAGCAGCCTGCAGCTTTCTCATGGAAAAGTTCAAGAATTCCCATGACATTTGTTTAGTGAGTGTATGACTTGGAAGCCTATCAGAGTAAATTGTTTCTAACAAATCATGAATTTCCATTTCTCCTCAGAAGAGAAATAAAAATCTGTATAAAGTTTCACTTAGCAAAATTTAACTTGTAACTTACTGACCTTAAGTGATGGTGTACCATTACATATGTTCCACATATGCTTACTTTGAAGAAAGGACTGGAGTAGATATTAGTGACATGACTCTCATACAGGTATTCAGGCTTTTGGAATAACAATGAGTATTCCACAGTGTACAGAGGTACCAAGCTATGACCTTTTGTACTTAGAAATTTTAAATGGATCATCTAATTTAGTTTACAATGGGCGTATCAGAATGTTGTCCTGCAGTAAGTAGAGGAATTTTTTTTCTTTTCTTTTTTTTTTTTTTTTGTAGCAGAGGATGGCCTAGTAGGTCATCAATGATGGGAGGAGAGGCCCTTGGTCCTGTGAAGGTTCTATGCCCCAGTATAGGAGAATGCCAGGTCCAGGAATGGGAGTGGGTGGGTTGGGGTGCACGGGGAGGGGGAGAGGATAGGGGATTTTCAGAGGAGAAACTAGAAAAGCTGATAACATTTTAAATGTAAATAAAGAAAATATCTAATTAAAAAAAAGGAATGTCTTTTAACACTACAGCTTATCCAGACATTTCCCTTGATTTGTACCTTTAAGAAAAGCCAAGGATGTGTGTTATGTTTGTATGTCTACATCATGTTTGTGGGTAGGTACACATGTGTTGGTGCTAGTGCACAAGTGTACAGACGCATTTGAATGGCTGAAGTGCTCTCTGGTATCTTCCTCTATTGCTCCAACTTTATATACAGTGTCTCAGTCTTTTGAGCCCAACATTTAACAAATTCTTGCTAGTTTAAATGCCAGCTCCCCCTGTGGATACTATGTCTGCATCTCTGTGCCCTGGGATTACAGGTAGTCCTCAATAATTGGCCAGGCTTTATGTGGGTCTTAGGAATGAGAAAACTGGCTGTTATTTTTATGATACATATCATTATCCCCCAATTAGAATTTGTTCAGTGTGTTAATCATGGCTACATTCATTAAAGATATTGTTGAAATTAAATAATATGGCTCCACATTTCTTGTCATTGGCTCCATTTAAGATATGGTGGCTAGAATATAGCATATGTGTTTACTAAGCCAATTATGTGATCCAAATAAATAGATGTTTATGAAATTTAAACATAAAATTATATAATAAAAGCATTGTTTTTAAGTTACCCAATCCCATATGTTTATCACCCTATTAAAATATTCTCATAGTAACAAAAGCAATGAGTAGTTTTCCTTCCTATGAGTAAGTAGCCTATACAGAAAACTTTCTTTGTAAATAATATTTTATACATTTACATTTTATTATTTTAATTTGATTTCAATATTATCTTCAGAATATATAAGCAATCTTGGTTTTCTTCTAATATGGTAAATATGTATCATAAAATTCACACTCATCCTGTTTAGTGTAAAATTCAGATCATTAAGAATATGCCCAAGAAATTTATAAATTCATTGTTTTAAATAGCTGAGTAGTACTCCATTGTGTAAATGTACCACATTTTCTGTATCCATCCCTCTGTTGAGGGACATTTAGGTTCTTTTCAGCTTCTGGCTATTATAAATAAAGCTACTATGGACATAGTGGTGCATGTGTACTTATTACATGTTGTAGCATCTTCTAGGCATATGCCAAGGAGTGATATAGCTGGGTCCTCAGGTAGTACTATGTCCAATTTTCTGAGGAACCACCAAACTGATTTACAGAGTGGTTGTACCAGCTGGCAATCCCACCAGCAATAGACAAGTGTTCCTCTTTCTCCCCAACCTCGCCAGCGTCTTCTGTCTGTCAGCTAAGTTTTTGATCTTAGTCATGACTGGTGTGAGGTGGAATCTCAGGGTTGCTTTGATTTGCATTTCTCTGATGACTAAGAATGTTGAACATTTCTTTAGGTGGTTCTCAGCCATTCAATATTCCTTGGTTGAGAATTCTTTGTTTAGCTTTGTGTCCCATTTTTAATAGCATTATTTGATTCTCTGGAGTCTAACTTATTGAGTTCTTTGTATATATTGGATATTAGCCCTCTATCAGATGGAGTACAGGTATAAATGGAGAATTCTTAAAAGACTAAATTCAAATGACTGAGAAATACTTAAATAAGTGTTCAATAACCTTAGCCATCAATCTCCTTTGAGATTCCATTAAATAACTGTCAGAATGACTAAGTTCAATAACACAAGTGACACTCAGGCTGGTGAGAATGTGGAGTAAGGCAAAAACTCATTCATTCTTGGTGTGAGTGCAAACGGATAAGTTTAGCGTGGCAGTTCCTCAGGAAGATAGGAATTTACTTATCTCAAGATATAGCTTTATCATTCTCAGTCATATACCCAAAAGTCTCTTTATAATAGCTAGGAACTGGAAATAGCCTAGATGTTACTCAATAGATAAATGGGTAAAGAAATAGTGCTACATGAGCACAATATATCATTATTGCCATTACAAATAATGAAATTGGGATGGAGAGATGGCTCAGTGGTTAAGAGTACCAGCTATTCTTCCAAAGGTTCTTAGTTCACTTCTCTACTATCAATAATGGGATCTGATGATACCCTCTTTGTTCATGCACACATACATGCAAGTAGAGCACTCATATATATGAAATACACAAACAAATAAATCTTTAAAAAATAATAAGAAATTTGCCCCCCAAAAATCAATGGAACTAGAAAAAGAAATCATGAATGAGGTATTTTAGACCCAGAAATACATATGTGGTATATGTGGATATGAGCTTTTATGTCAATAACCAAGCTATACTCTGTAGAACCACAGAGTTGAAGCTGAATTTAGGATACTTTGTAGGTTCTTCTGATTTCCACATTTCTTCATCCTTTTTCCACCCATGCACCCCCCCTAATACTAAATAGGAGAGAAAAAGGATTGACAGGTAAGTGCTGTTATTAATTGATAGACTAGATTTTGTTGATTAGGGACATCAAATTCTCTGGAATAAATTTGATCTTTACCATAAGGATATCTAATTTCTTCTTCTTTGTGCATGCCTACTTAACAAACAGGAACCAAAAGCAACCAACCAAAAACCAAACAACCCCAATGCCTTGGGGCCCTAGGAGATAGATGATAGATAGATAGATAGATAGATAGATAGATAGATAGATAGATAGATAGATAGATAGATATGTAGATAGATAGATACATAGATACATAAATANNTACATAGATAGATAGATAGATAGATAGATAGATAGATAGATAGATAGATAGATAGGTGATAGATAGCCTTAGATGCTATCTATCATAGATAGATATCTATCATCACAGATGATAGATAGCTTTAGATGCCTTCTAAAAAGTTCCCAGAATTTCAAATATCACACAATCACAGAAACAATCTGCAGCTTGCAAACTCTCAGAAAATAAATTCCTATTTTTGTGCTTTTTAAAGAGACAACAATTCTTACTACAAACAGGTTAGACATAAAGCACAGTCCTAGGAAGGGCAGGCAGATGATTTTTTTAGGAAAGAGAAACAGAAAAGATAGTTATGGATGGATGAAGGGTGTAACATGTTCTGTTAATGAAAGGGAAGAGAAAAGGGTATATGGGAGGAAGTACAGGGAGAAACAGCTAAAACCAAGAGCATTTTAAGCATAGCTTGGAAATCTAATACAGTAGAAAGTTCTTAAAATACAAAAAATACATGAAAGCAATTTAAATGAAATTGCCAAATAATGAGGGAAACAAAAACACAACCGGATATCTGTTATCACCAAAGAGTTTTCTGTACTAGGATTCGATTGTTGGCGAAGGGGTCCTGTGGTGGTTTGAATAGACTTGACCCAACAAGTGGCATTATTAGGATGTATGGCCTTGTTGGTGTATGTGTAGCCTTTTTGGAAGAAGCAAGTCATTGTGGAGATGGGCTTTGTGACCTTCCTCCTAGCTTCCTGGAAGTCAATCTTCCAGTTGCCTTTGGAATAAGAGGCAGAACTCTCAGCCCCTCCAGCATCATGCTTGCCTGGACATTGCCATGCTTTCCACCATGACGATAATGGACTAAACCTCTGAACCTATAATCCTGCCCCAATTAAATGTTGTTCTTATAAGAGTTGCCTTGGACACGGTGTCTGTTCATAGCAGTAAAACCCTAAAAGAGTTCACATGGGAATTCTCCCCAAACCCAGGCTGTTACCAAGATAATTGGTTGCATACCACAAACTAATGGCAATTTCCCATTACTGATGACAACACCTACATTGAACATGAAGAAATTGTGCCCCTGCCTATATGAAACCATCATCACTATGTTCAGTGTCTTCAGTATAAGAAGGTATTGTACGTGAAAACAAAAAAAGAACATAAACACAAACCAAGTCACAAGCACATCGACCTTCAATGCTGTCCTCTTGGCAAATACTCTATGGTTGTTGCACAAAATTTGTGGAAGTTATCAACCAATCTCTAATATCACTCTAGGCCCACTCAATGAGATGAAACAGATACATGACACTATGACTATTAATCTGAGACTAGGTAACCTAGGAACATAAAATAAAATCAAATAGTATGATACCATCTTAAAAAAAGAAATAAAAAAAATGACTCCTAATGACATTCTGCTATATTCTCTGATCAGTGACTTGCTCAGCCGCCACCAGAAGCTTCCTCCTGCTACAGATGGGTACTAATATAGAGATTCCCAGATAGAAATTGAGAGACCTGGGAACACTCCTTCCTAACCAGGATGTCTGCATCAATTCCTTCTCTTCAGGGTTCAGAGAACCCTGCAGAAGAGGAGGCAGAAAAAATTTAAGAGCCAGAGGGCGTGGAAGACACCAAGAAAACTACGCCTTCTTAACTAACATAATCCAAATTCATATGGACTCACAAAGACTGATGCGTGATGAATAGAGACTGCAAGGGTGTATACCTGATCCTCTGCATATATTATGGCATCCAGTTCAGTATTTTTAAAAGATCTCCAAGTATGGGAATAAGTGAGCCTTTGATTCTTGTGTTTTCTTTTGGAATATTTACCTTCTGTTTGTTTTATTTAATTCAGATGTATGTTTTACTTTCCTTTTATCCTATTATATTATGTTTTATTTTATTATTATCTTTTAAAAGCCTATTGTTTTCTAATAAGAAACAGAAAGGAACTAGATCTAGATTTTTCTTCATGGGGAGGGGGGACTAGCAGGTGTAAAGAGAGGAGAAACAGTAATGTAGGTATATTAAGTAAGAAAAAAATCCCATTGCAATAAAAAGGAAAAAGTGAAGAACTGAGTCATAATATATAAAGATCTGTAAAGTAATATGAAATCTATCTTTACAGTGATATACAACCATGCCTCCAGGTCTTTGCAGTACTGGTACTTTGTATTTTCTCTAAAGAACTTGAAAATGAAAATTTGTTTATCATTAAATATTTCCTGCTATCCATGTTAATCTTCACTTTTTTATTTGGTGTTAATTGAGTCTAAATGCAGAAGAAAATAAAACAAACAAAAATAGCATCAATGTATGCAGAACTTTCTGCTATGAATTTTTTTATACCTAGTTTGGAATAATAGGTTTAAAAAATCTGGATTTAGAAATAGGATTAAATTTTTGATGTGACTTAAATATACAAGACAGAATCTGAGAACTGTAGAACACAGGACCACACTTTTAGCATAGAAAAAGTATATAGTATAAAATATTACAGAATAAATGTAAAGAGTAATCCATGATGCTTGAATGGAAAGTGACAGACATAATCAGACATAATATTAACCATAATCTGTCCACATTTGAAGAAGATGTAATAAAATAAGCATTAAAAAATAATTATTTATCTAATAATAATAGAAGTGGTTAATTTGGATTTGCAAATAGATAGACATTCAAAAGAACGTGGGAACAGATGCTATCTGAAGGACTTTTAAGTATATTTTGAGAACTATATACATGAGCTCCATGTATACATCACACATTCTGTCTACCCTACAGACACCTTCCATGTCTACATCCATCCCCAATTCATGACTGTTTCTTCTTTAACTTTTGTTATACATTTGTGTTATTTTACATACATTACATGCATGTAAATATATGTGCTTGTGTTTATATGTATTATATATTTATATACACATGTATGTATATAAAACCTATTATATATATATATATATATATATATATATATATATATATATATATATATTCAGAACTGATTTTCTGGGCTTGGATAATCTATTCCATTATCATTGCCCCCATACACAACTAGTACAGAGGAGTTTTAACCCAGTAACATAAATGTTTTGGCAAAGGACCATATTCAAATACCTTCTAGCAAAATATTTGTTTGATCTAGCAGGGATGCAGACATGTTACAGACTTTACTCTCTCTGGCTGGAATGCAAACAAACCTTTAGTACATATTTTTAAATCCCAAAACAATGATGTCTAATTGAGGGGAAGACAGAGTGAGAAAAAAAGAAAGGTTTGTCAGAATGGATCAGAAATCGGATATGCCCAATTCTCATGAGGACAGGTAAAAGGGCTTAAAGGGGTTTGTAACCCCATAAGGAGAACAACAATATCAACCAACCAGACTCCCAGATCTCCCAGAAACTGAATCACCAACCAAAAAGTATATATGGAGGACCCATGGCTCTAGCTGTACATGTAGCAGAGGATGGCCTTATTTGGCATCAATGGGAGTGGAGGCCCTTGGTCCTGTGGAGGCTCAATGTCCCAGGATAGGGGAATGCTAGGGTAGTGAGGCAGTTTTGGGTGGGTGGGTGGGGGAGCACCCTCATTGAAACAGGGAGAGGGCAAAGGCATAGGGGGTATGGAGGGGAAACCAGGAATTGGGGTTATTTATTTGAAATGTAAAAAAAATAAAGTAACCAATAAAAAAAGAGAGCAGGGAGAGAGACATGGACAGAGATAGTGATGTGACAAAGACAGACAGGGAAAGACAGAGACATAGAGACAGAGAGAGACAGAGGCACAGAAACAGAGACAGAGAACAGGGAGACAGAGACAGAGATAGAGAGTAAGCAGTTTTAACAGAACAGTATTACAGAGACAGGCTGCAGATGAAGACAGAATAGCCAAAAAATGAGAAGAAACCTGAAGATTAGAACAGGTTGCTAGAGTTAGTATGAGACCAAGCAGAACAATTCAGTCAGAAGCCAAGAGAAACCAGATTTAATCAGTAAGCTTAGAAATGAGTTTGGAACTGAATAGATAAGTTGAACCAGCCAGCTAGAGTTGAGAAGGATAGAGAAAGGGTGATTTTATTCAGCAGTAAGCTTCTGAGACAACAATTACACCTGGTGAATAAAAGTTGCCTTTATAACTTGGAGTTGTGTTCTTGTGGAATTTCTATTATTTGCATGTGTCAGCTAGATATTTCTATTATACTAATATTCTTCAATCTACCTTACTGTGCAGATTTTCCTTGTACTTGACATGCATTTTCCTTGTCAAGTCTAGGGACACTAAATAGTATCCAGCAAGCATTCTGGTTCTCTGGCTTTTACCAATCATTCTGCCTACTCTTCAACTTTTCTCAAACCCTAGGAGTTACATTTCAAATGTATCAAGGATTCTTTGTCATCTTCAGATACTATAAGTGCCAACCTGAAGAAAACAAAAATTGCTTGCAGATCAATTCCTCCTGGATTTTTCTAAGTCCTATGTCCACAGTTTGCAGTGTCATCAGCAGTATGGTCTTACCCACAAGTTGTAGTAGGTAAACAAGGGCCATGACAATAGCTTATGTTCCTAGCCAGAACAGCAAGACAAGAAAAGGACAAAAGGACAATAAAGGGATGCAAATAGGAAAAGTACTCAAACTATCTTT
The DNA here is from genome assembly GCF_900095145.1 of Mus pahari. Classification (NCBI taxonomy): domain Eukaryota; kingdom Metazoa; phylum Chordata; class Mammalia; order Rodentia; family Muridae; genus Mus; species Mus pahari. Next base: position 8,784,725 of record NC_034611.1, on the reverse strand, counting down.
ATTTGCAGATGATGTGGTATTCTAGATAAAACATACCAAAACTTCCACCAGAAAACGTATAGATATAATTAATATTTTCAAAAACAGCAAGATGAATATCAAATTACAAAATTAGTATTTTTCTACATGTTTAATAAAATACATGCTGTGTAAGGGATCATGGACACACTCTTATTCACAATAGCCTCAAAAATATTTAGCACAAATCTTAAACAAAGAGATAATACTTTTACAATAAAAAAGTGTGTGAAATTTTAAGATCAGTATTCTTCCTTAGGTTGGTACTTTGGTTTCAATGTAATCTTAAACAGCAATTAATGCATGTGTGACTTTAGATTAAATATAAGTTTGTGTGAAGAAATTGAGGGGCATGATGAACACTGTGTGTTCTCTTAATGAAGACAAATTGCTTAAAATGTAAGAACATATATCATTAATACTTGTTAAACACTCCAGTGAGCATAGTCCATCCTTGAGCTTCAGAGTTGTGTTGACTTGGTGATGGATGGGAATGAGATATCATCCTAAGACTTTTCATACCCCAACCTCAGTTCTTGCAAGAGACATGCAATATTTATAATTATTGCCATGACATAGATGCTATAATTGTTAACATTATTCTTCATATTTTATAGCTAATAAGAATAAATCCCACCTTCCATTTTCTATGGTATTTATGGCTATTATTTCATATGTCTTCATTTGCTTTTTTGATTTTCTGAAATTATTTCCTTAATCAAATCAGCTAACCACAGATTGATAAGTATCATAACTGAGCTTCCATTGAATATACTTTCTATTTTCTTAGCATCAGGATCTTCATAAAGCAAGAAAGCAAACCAGAAATCAATATCATCAAACACAGAGCTCTGTGTTGTCATTTCTTCATAAGAATTCTGATGCTATTCTAAGCTTCTTTTCTTATATGGGAGAATAGTGAAAATAGTTCCCTCACACTATTTATTTGAATAAGATACATCATTAACATTGGGTCAATTTTTGAAATATCTATTAATAAATAATATTGCTGTAGAAAGATGAATGAAAAGAAACCTGAATAAATATATTTTTCTTACATTTTAAAACAGATTTTTGTTGAAATCACACACATACAAGAAACTTGGTATGATATGAGTATGTGGTATTTATATTTATTAGAAATAAATATAATTACTGGATTAAAGAAGTAGAGACCATGAATTTGAGATGGAGTAAGGATGAGAAGAGGTAATAGACGAAAAGGGAAGCAGAAATGATGTAATTATGCTTCAACTTTTCTATAGATTCCTTAAATATAAATAGAGAATGATTTCTTGAGATTGTGCCTATGCTGAATAGACAGAATATTTTATGTAACTGTTGCTTTCACAGCACAGCAATATGGCTCACACAGCATCCATATTATATCAGATGTTTAAGATCTAGAGATGATTTAAACTATGATGTTTTATGTCATATGCGAATGTGATATCAGTTTATAGAAATGATGGAAAATCTGAAGGTTCATCTAAGAAGTAGTTTTACTATTCCCTATAAATGTCAAGGAATGTTGTTTAGGTCTTCATGTGCATTTAATTATATCATCACTAATAGTGGAGCACCAAATATACACAAAAGTTTTATACCTATACGATGATAAAGAATGAAAATAGAAACTACAAACATACCAGATTTAGATGAGAGTATACTTTTCTTCACTCATTTCTTTGCATGGTATTCTAATTATCCACATATTTTTCCTTATAGAACTAATTTTCCATTTTTGAACTATTATTTAGTCTACAGGAAGAAATTATAGTTTATAATTCTTACAAGTTTTACAGTATACTACTGTCATAGAAGGAAAGAAATGTAGCCAGCCTGAGAATGACAAAAATGGCTCTGGCAGGCCTTGTCTTTCTCCTCCATTCCCTTTACCTTGCTAAAATACATCAGATTACATTTCAAAATCTAGATGCCAAAGTCTATTCCATTACTGACCATTTTATCCTTCTGAGACTGACTAAAAAGGATTGAAGTCCAACAGTCAAAAGACCCCTTTAGCTCACCTAACCTTTAGCTCACCTAATTAACATGCCCAGTTACAGCTGAACACCTCATTCTAACACAAGGTTCCCCCTTTTCCCTCCATAAACCACCATTTGCTCTTGTGCCTTGTCTATCTCCTCTCTATCCAAAGGAATGCTTTTATGCATCCCCCACCACCATCTTTAGGGACAAATGTCCCTTCCCCCTCTCCTTTGTTTCCTTCTCCCTCATCCTCTATCTCCTACTTGTGTCTCTTATTCTCTGCCCTTTGTCCCTTTGGGGTGTGTACATATCCTTTGTTCTGGAAACTTGGTCTTGGGCTGTCCTGAGCTAATTCTAGTCCATACAGAAGTGAACTGACAGTATACACTCACAATGTAAAAGCCCTGAATTCTGACCAGCATTGAGTATGTTTTTGAAGAAAATTTTAGACTCGATGATATCCTATGTATTTGAATAGCACAAGCCTGAGCTATCAAACCTGGGGCAGAGCAGAAGATAGTTTAAAATGCAAGTAAAGGCCTGAACTCTGCAAGGCTTTCAGCCCAAGTGAAGCACACACTTTAGGCTAGAATGAACCTCGTGAGGTAATACTCTATACCACAAGTCAGTCATGTAGATATAGAGACAGACAGAAGTACTTGTGCCTACATAAAGCTGTAGTCTCCCTCTACAATGTTAAAACAATCACTCAAGTCCTGATCTTTGTAGCAGATTTTAGGCTTTGTCTCATTTTATTCCTAGTGTTGAGTAGTGGTTATAAAGCATAGTGGATGTATCACACACACACACACAAAAGGTGCTTGATAAATATTACAAGTAGTATCATCTGGAAGACACAATGTAAATAAAGGAGGTTACTGAAATTAGTAATAGAAAAAAGTAAAATGAATAAAACCATCTAGATTTCACGGAGAGTCTAAAATCAGGTTCAATCAGAAAGTCCAGAATCAAGATTATAGAGCTAAATTCATATACAATTCACTCATGATCCCAGCTTCTGACATTACTCAGAGACATATATCATAGCAGATTCCCTGAACCTCTGGCTCTTTCAATTTTTCCAGTCCATCTTCTTCAACGTTCCCTGAGCCATATGTATTGGAGTATTCTAAAATCCTCTATTTTGATTGCTTGTGGTTTTGGGGTTTTGTTTGTTTGTTTGTTTGTTTGTTTTGTAATGGTCTCCATTTGTTGCAAGAAGTTCCTTGATGCAGGCTAGACCCTGAAGAGGGATAGTCAGGATTTGACTGAGAGGAGTGGTTCAATGTGGCCTAGTGGCCCAATCTTAAGGAGATATTTTCTCAATTGTAGTTGCCTCTTCTCAGATAAATCCATGTTTTTTCACATTAACAAAAACAAAAACTAACAACTAGGTTAATATGCTATTTGTTATTGTTTATATACTGTATATTTTTAAAAATTAAATAGTATCTATATAATCAAAAGATGGAACTTTAGTTTAATTGTCAGAGATTTGAATTTTATGAGTGACTTAGTTACAGAAAACTAGATACTGGGTAATTTACAAATAGCAAAGTTTTGTTTCTTATAGTTCTGTAGGCTTGGAAGCCATAGATCAATTGTATTGTAGCAGATATAGTTCAGGATAAAATCTTACTTTGCTCTGACTTAAAATATTGGAAAGAGAAGAGAGGCTTCAAACACTGAAGAAGCCATGAAGACAAACAAAACTCAGGAAGGCTAAAGAAACCCACTAAAGCACAGAAAGCTTCAAGACTTCATATTTTTTTTTTCACTAAGTTTGTAAAAGGTGAAAATAACTGCATGCAGTGCTAGGGAGCTCTAGGCATGCTGGTATGGGCTTTGTGATGAGCAATGTCAGGCACTAGGACTGTCAAATAAGATAAAGTTCCCTTTTCAAAACCTAAAATGTATTGCAAGTGGCAGGGATTGAATGAGTGCTTCCAAACTCCATAGAGTACATAGAGAAAGCTACCATATCATCTAGAAATAATTAGCTCTCTTTCTGCCTCACTGCCACCTCAATTCTATTGTTATCATCTTGAGAAGCATGTCTGCCATTCCAGTATATGAACATGTTTTTCTCATTTGTATTGTTTAGAATATAACCCAAGCCTATGTGCATGCCACATTAGTACTACAGCTCTGAGATACATTCCTAGCCCCAATGTAAGTTTAAAATGAAAATATACATTCAAACCACAGTGCAGTGGTTTATTTTTATTTTCTGTGTATTGTTTTCATTGCTTTTATTTCTCAGCACAAGACAACTCCAGTCTTGAAACTGATACTGGTAATCATCTCCTCTAAGTATTCATCCTTTCTTTTTGAACCATTACCACTTAAATGGTTAGTTAGGGCTCTGGAAACAAACACATTTCTAGAGACAGCTGGATATAAGAGATAGCATCTTCGCTACACTACTAAAGAGCTTAAGGAGTTTGCTAACTCGCTCAAACAGAAGTCTGGGGAATATATTTGAGAACAAATTTTAAGGTTGTGTTATAATGGTGGAAAGAACATAAAACTGCCTCAGGCTGAGTTTATTGATATGGGTCCTCTCAGTGGAGATTCAATGTTTAATATGCAAGCTCCTTCAATTGGAAAAGATACAAAAATAAAAAAGTTAAAAATTAAAAATTAAAAAAATTAAAAATTAAAAAATTTAGAAAGGTATCAAAATAAAAAAAAGTGCTGAAGCACTTGTCAAAAGATGGCCTCCTGCAAAGGAACTGGAAATGCTTTATATCTCTGGGCTTAGTGTTGAGGAAAGGATTTTAAGGGTCAGGGAAATTGCAATGCTAAAGTAGGTATGTGTGCAAAATCTAATCCTCCACAATAAGAAGGCCCTGAAGGCATGCCCTTCACTAATCCTATAAAATGCAAATTGGTGAGAGAGACACCAGAATATTTACAGAGTTTTGTTGCCCTTTTCCTTGTGGCAGACCTTAGGGTTGGAGGTGTTACTGCTCAATTGGACAAATTATATGCACTCAGTTTGACCCACAGTAGTGCCAGGTAGCAGCTCTCAATCAACAAAAACAAAAGTGATCATAGTTATCATAATGAGTATTACAGAGAAGGTTATGACCATAATAATTTAACATGTAATGATCAGCACAGGCAAAAGGAACTTTATGATGGCATGATTCACATAAAGTTTTGGTACAAGCTAATCAATCATAATCTTTCCAGGAATGAAATATAAAAAGAGCCTATGGAGTAGAAAGATTCTCAAACAAATGAAATAAAGGCTATGCTGGATTGTGGCAAAAGGCAAGCTTAGTCCATGAATAAATTTCCAGACTTGAGTCAGTTTTCAGACCCAGCAATGAATACCTTGAAAGAAGGGACAGCTAGGTTCTCCTGAGGAAGAAACTTGATAAAATTCCAAAAATTTTACTGCAGCATTTCTCCAGTCCTTCCCCAAGAGGGACCTACAACCTTTTACAAGAGTAAACATTCAGCAAACAATCAGAGTTTCTGGAGTCTATAGGATACTGATTCTGAATTTATGTTAATTCCAAGAGATCTCCAAATATATTTTACTCCAGCAGTAACACTTCGATCTAGTTAAAGTAAGGGCTTATTGAAGTCAGATGATTAATGGAGACTTGGCTGAAGTCTAACACACAATAGGTGCAGTTGGTGTAGTGGCTATTCCTGGTTGTCAACTTGACTATATTTGAAATGAACTACAATCCAGAATTGGAAGGCTCACCAGCGAACCTAATCTGGAGGCTGGGAGATAGAAGTTTCTGATCTGGATCTTGGTATGGAGATCTTGAGACACAGTGGTGATTGAATCCAGAAGATTAAG
>NC_034611.1:8748591-8778881 GCF_900095145.1 Mus pahari | reverse complement strand
TTGGGATTTGGACTGTAGACTGTAAGTCATCAATAAATTCCTTTACTATATAGAGACTATCTGTAAGTTCTATGACTCTAGAGAACCCTGACTAATACAGTTGGCCTTTGAACTTACTGTTTTGTGATTTGCCTAGTCCCAGAATATGTAGTTGGGATAGATATACTTAGAAGCTGGCAGAATTCTCACATTGGTTCCCTTACCTGTGCAGTGAGAGCTATTATGGTTAAAAATGCTAACTGAAAGCCTTTAGAATTGACCCTGATAAAGAAAATAGTAAATAAATAAAAAAAAAATCTCATCCCTAGAGTAATTGCAGAAATTAATGCCTCCATCAAGGACTTAAAAGATGCAGGAGCACTGGTTCCCATGACATCTCCTTTTTAAACTCCTGTGTGGGCAGTGAAGAAGACAGTAAAAATTTTAGGAGTCTAGTGGTATAGGGCATGCAGAAATATTCCTTCTAAGCTGAAGGATAATTTACTGCACCGGACCCCATCCACCAAGAAGAAACACTACATTTAATGGACCTATTTGGATCCTGGAGACAGCACATTCCTCACTTGGGTGTGTTACCCCAGCCCATATAACAACTTTGGAAATATGCCAACTTTGTGTGGGGGCTGGAATAGGAGAAGGCTTTTCAGCAGATCTAGACTGCTAAACAAGCTGCTCTACCACTTGGACAATATGATCCAGCAGAGCCAGTGGTATTTCAGATGTCAGTGTCAGGGATACTGTTTGAAGCCTTTGGCAGGCCATATAAGGTAAATCACAGAAGAACCTTTGGAATTTTGGAGCAAGGCCAAACCAACATCTGCAGACAACTGTCCTCCCTTTGAAATAAAGCTCTTAGTCTGCTATTTGGCCTTTCTGGAAACAGTATTTGACAATGGGTGACCCACTTACCATGACCTGAGCTGCCCATCATAAACTGAGTGTCGTGTAACCCATCAAGGCATAGAATTACATGCAGCACAGCAATCTACTATCAAATGGAAGAAAATCCTCACAGTGGCAGAACTTCACAATGACCTATCAGCAGTGAAGACAGTAAAGTTAACAGTGGCTTTCTCATATGCAGAGGCCTTTCGAGTACCATGTTCAGAAGACAGGAGCAGCATATTGCTGTCAGAGTAAATCAAAACAAAAAGCAAACATAATGGATTTAGCTATGGTTTGGAGAAGAATCTTCCAAAGGCCCAAATGTTAAAGGTTCTCCCCAAGACTACACTGCAGAGGTGGCTATGTTTTATGAACAGCTCAACTCTGTTCTATCTCTACATATGTGCAGAGAACCTACTAGGAGAAGCTTGGTTACTAAGGCTATGTTCACAAACGATATAAGGGGCTCTCATCTTTTTGTCTTCCTGGTCATGCATTGCTTCCCTACTATAAGTCCAGAATAAACAAAGTATTGATTCATAGACTAGAGGTTCTGAAACTGTGTGCCAAAACCTGCTTTTCTCTCTTTACTCTGATCATAAAGCAATTCACCAAAATACAAGGTCTCCTAACACAGATTACTTGCCTACAGAAAATAACATGTTTGGGGTTGACACAAAATCCATTGAAATATGGGATACTTAGAAATAATGGTTAAATACTGCTAATTTTAGCATTATGTTATAAGATTTAGGAATAGTTCATTTATTTAATTAATATGTGAAGTTTTCCAAGGTTTATCTTCAAATTAATAAAAATACTTGTATATAAACTAATTATTAATAATTTCAATATAATTAACAATTTCAATATAAAATAAATTAAATTAATTGAAAATGTTTAAGTCGAGTATTCTTTTAAAAATATATTTATTTATTCACTTTACATCCCAATATCAGCCCTTCCTCTCCTTGCAGTACCCCCTTACTCAAGTCCTTTCCCTACTTCACTGAAACCAGAGGAGGTAGTCCATTTAGGGGCACAGGATCTATAGGCAGGCAAGCAATATGCTCAGGCACAGCCCCTGCTCCAGTTGTTGAGGGACCCACATGAAGACCAAGCTGCTCAACTGCTATATATATGTAGGGAGGCCTAGGTCCAGCCCATGCTCACTCTCTGCTTGCTGTCCCCAAGGGTCCAAGTTAGATGATACTGTTAGTTTCCCATGGAGTCCCTCTCATCTTTGGGTCCCCGAATCCTTCTTCTATTCCTTCAAAATACTCTCCAAACTCCATCTAATGTTTGGGCATGAGCCTTTATCTTTCTCCGTTGGCTGCTTGGTGGAACTTCTCAGAGGAGTTATGCTAGGTTCCTGTCTACAAACATAATATTGTATCATTTATCATTAATAGTGTCAGGGACTGGTCTCAGTTTAGGGCAGTCATTGGTTGTACATCACTTCTGCTCTTTTTCCCTTCACAACTTGCAGGCAGGAAATATTTTGGGTCAAATGTTTTATGTGTGNGTTGCTATCTTCATTTCTCCACTGGGAGTCCTCTCTGACAACAGGGAGTGTCCATTTCAGCTTCCATATCCCTTACTGCTAGGGGTCTCACCTAGAGTCACCCTCATCGACCTTCTGAGGTCTCTCCCACACCCACAGCAGCCAAATTCCTTCTCTCTCCCCTGCTCTCCCTACATATGACTCCCCTCCATATCCCTCTTCTACCCAGTCCCCTCTTTCCATCGACTTCCAATATCTATTTTGTTTCCCCTTCTGAGAAAGACTCAACCATCCTCCTTTGGGCCTTCCTTGTTATTTGGCTTCTTTTGGTCTGATTTTATCATATCCTTTCTTTTATGCCTAGTATCCACTTATAAGTGAGTCCAGACCATATATGTCCTTTGGGGACTGGGTTACCTCTCAGGATGTTTTCTAGTTCCATCATTTGCCTATGAAGTTCACAATGCCCTTGGTTTTAATTGCTGAGTAGGATTTATTTGTGTAAAGGAACCACATTTTCTTTATCCATTTTCAGTTGAGGAGCATCTAGGTTGTTTCTAGTTTCTAGCTTTTTGTAATAAATCTGCTATGAGCATAGTTAAGCAAGTGTCCTGCTGGCTCCATGAAGCATCATTTGAGTATATTCCGAGGAGTGATATAGCTAGGTCTTGAGGTAGAACTATTCTCAGTCCTCTGAAAAAAACACCAAATTGATTTCCAGAGTGGTTGTACAAGTTTGTACTCCTACCAGCAGTGGAGGAGTATTCCTCTTGCTCTACAACCTCTCCAGCAGGTTGAGTTTTGATCTTAACCATTCTGATGGCTATAATGTAGGATCTCCTAGTCATTTTTATTTGCATTTTCCTGATGTCTAAGTGTAGGGGAATTCTTCCTAATTAATTGATTGGCTAATAAAGACAACATGTAGCCAATCACTGGGAAAAGAGAGCAAGGGTTTGCAGGATTTAGATTGGGAACTGTTATACCTGGTGGCAACCTCTGCCACCAAAAGAATTTCCAACATAGGATAGTTGATGAGTTTAGCACAATAGATTTCATGCCCAGTGGTTGTGTCATCTGTTGATTTTATACTAAGATTGTATGGTGTTTTCCATTCACAGTGACTCGGGTGGGAAGGAGGTAAAGAACATTGCTGGGGCAGAATTCAGCCAGGCTTTGAAACAGGAAGAATTGTCAAACGACAAACCTACAGGGGAGAGGTAACCACAGTGGAGTGCAGGCTGGCTGGTGAGAGGGCACCTGCAACTGGCCATGTGGTGGTGGGCTGGCAAGAAAGCAATCTGAGAGCTCTGGTGAGGCAGAGCTGGTATTTGTTGGAGAGGTGTTGGCTAGGGGAAATACGAAGCCAGAGTCTCAGGCTATGCACCTGGCTTAGAACACACAGAGATTGCTGATGCCAGTACATAGCCGGATTTAGCATGTAGTGATTTTATTTTTTAACAAAACACTACACACGCTACAACTAAGGACTTTGAACATTTCTTTAGCTACTTCTAGGCTATTCAAGATTACTTTGTAGAGAATTCTCTGTTTAGGTTTGTATCCCATTTTCTACTTGGGTTACTTGTATCGTTGGTGTTTAACTTGTTGAGTTGTTTATATATTGTCAGATGTGGGGTTGGTAAAGATTTTTCCAAATCTGTAGGCTACCATTTTGTATCCTTTGCCTTACAGAATCTGTTAAGCTTCATGAGTCCCAATTTATCAATTGCTGATCTTAGTGCCTGAACCATTAGAATTCTGTTCAGGAAATTGTCTCTTGGACCAACAAGTTCAAGGCTATTCCCCACTTTCTGTTCTGTTAGATTTAGTGTCTCTGACTTTGTCTTGGGGTCTTTGATCCACTTGGACTTGAGTTTTGTGCAGGATGATAAGTATGAATCTATTTGTGTTCTTCTACATACACCAGCACCATTTCTTGAAGATGCTCTCCCTTTTACATTGATTGTATGATTTTGACTTCTTTATCAAAAATAAAGTGTCTGTAGATGTATGGATTTACTTCTGGTTCTTTGATTTGATCCTATCCACTGCTATAAAAATACTACACAGTTTTTATAACTATTGCTGTCTTGCAAATTGAAATCAGATATAGTGATTTCTCCAGAAGCTCTTTTACTGTTCAAGGTCATGTTAGCTCTCCTGGGTTTTTTTTCTGTAAAAAGTTGAATATTGCTCTTTCAAGACCTATAAAAATTGTGTAGGAATTTTGGTTGGGATTACATTGAATCTGTAGATTGCTTTTGGTAAGGTGGCCATTTTTACTATATTGTTCCTACCAATCCATGAGCATGGGAAATCTTTTCATCTTTTGACATCTTCTTCAAATTCTTTCTTCAGAAACATGAAATTGTTGTCTTAGAAGTCTTTCAGTTGCTTGTTTAGAGTTACACCAAGGTACTTTATATTATATGTGGCTATTATGAAGGGTGTTTCTTTCTTTGTTTCTTTCTCAGCCCATTTATTATATTATAAAGGAGGGATAGTGATTTTCTTTTAAGTTAATTTTGTATTTAGCCACTTTGCTGAAGGTGTTTATCAGCTCTTGGAGTTCTCTGCTAGAAATTTTGGGGGGTCACTTATGTATGCTATTCTGTCATGTGTGAATACCAGTATTTTGATGTCTTCTTTTCCAGTCTTCATCCCTTTGTTTCAAATTACATAATGAAAAAATTGTGTAAAAGACAAAACAATCTTTGCTAATAGTAATAACTGCTTTCCATATTTATTTTATTTAACATCTTTAGTTTCTACATCATTTAAATTTTTAAATTATTATTTCTCATAACTTTTGATACATTTTGCATTTTAATGTGCTTTTTGTTATTAAGAACTTGCAGGCAAATAGATAGAATTAGAAAATATCATCCTGAGTGAGGTAACTCAGACCCAAAAGGACATGCATGATATGTACTCACTAATAAGTGGCTATTCACCCAATTTTTTTAAAGTACAGAATAACCAAGATATAATCTATAGAACTCAAAAAGGTAAACAAGCTGAAGTGCCCAAGTGAAGATGCCTCAGTCCCACTTGGGAGAGAGAAGAAAGCAATCACAAGTGGGGAGAGAGGGAGGGAGGGAGGGACCTGGGAGGGAAATTGGATGGGGGTGAGGAGTAGGGAGGAGAGGGGGAAACATGATCTGATATTGGGTGAGGAAAAAGGACTGAAACTCTGAGGGCTAACAGAAAGAATGGAAACAGGCAACTTCAGGAAATAGGAGGTTGGGGTGGACCCTTCAGAATGAACAAGAGACCTGGGAGGTAAAAGTCTCTCAGGATTCAAAGAGAGGGATCTTAGAAGTAATGCTCCACAGTAGGGAGAGGGAACATATAGAGCCCACCTTTAGTAGGAAGACAGGTCATCAAGTGAGAGATGAGATTGCCATCCCATGGTCACAACTTTGACCCATAATTGTTCCCGTCTGAAAGAATTACAGGGATGGAAATGGAGATGAGCCTGAGGAAAAGAAGTTTCAGCTTAAGGGAAGGTACCAAGGCCTGACACTATTATGAAGGTTATGAAGTGCTCAAAAAATGGGCCTATCATGACTACCCTCTGAAAGACCCAACAAGCAGTTGAAAGAGTCAGATGCAGATATTTGAACACAACCAATGGACAGAAACAGCTGACCCCTGTTGTTGAATTAGGGAAGGCTGGAAGAAGCTGAGGACAAGGGCAACCCTGTAGGAGGACCAGCAGTCTCAATTAACCTGGACCCCTGAGATCTCTCAGACACTGGACTACCAAAGAGACAGCACACACCAGCAGATATGAGGCCCCCAACACACATACAGTAGAGGGCTTCCAGGTCTGTTTTCAATCAGAGATGATACACCTAACCCTCAAGAGACTGAAGGCCCCAGGGAATTTAGAGGTCAGGTGTGTGTGTGTGGGGGGGGGGGTAGGGACATCCATGTGGAGATGAAGGGTGGGGAAGAGTTATGGAATGTGGAAAAGTTGGAGTGTGGATCAAAAGTAGAATAAAATCTGGAGTTTAAAATAAATAAATAAACAAACAAACAAATAAATAAATTGAAAAATTTGTATCTGAAGAAAATTTATAGTGGGAATAAGGAATAATACAAGATTACAAATTAGGTTGTATCATTTGATAGAACTAATGCCTACAACTTTTAGTATCTTTCACAGTTATTACATATATATATGAGAAAAATATATATATGTGTATATGAGAAAATATATACATATATATGTATACGAGAAAAAATATATATATATATATATGAGAAAAGGGATGAGAACAATCAACTTTCCACAGATCTTATAACCATGAATCACAACAATGATCAGCCTGGCACATATCCCTAAAGGAGCTTTAGTAACATTCATAGCTTAGTTTTAATATACACTTGTATAATTGGAATTAGGACCAACTCAACAGGTGGTGCATAATGTCTGGTATGAGAAACGTAGCCAACTATCCAAAGTAGTGAGGTCATGGACTTTAAAGAGAACTCCCTACTGCCACTTTTCTAGACCAGCATGATCCATGGCTGCATTATAAATTATTTTTATACTCACGGACAGTGTAGCTCTCACTCCTCATCAATGGAAGTTCTTTATATATCAGGTAGAGACCATAACAGAAAACCATGACAGATTAAAATGCAGAGACCATTAGATGCCCAACCCCAATTGATACATCTACAATACAACCTATACACTTAAAACTCAGGAAACATCATGAAAGTGTGAGTGGAAAGATTGTAAGATCCAGAGTATCAGGATCAGCTTTGAGTTTGTGTCTCTTATAAATGATAGGAAAGAGATGCATATGATAATCTCAGCAAAATGGTAGCCTAAACAAGATCAGAACATATCAATATACATGCTAATGTGAAGGGAGAAGAATATCCTGGAGCTTCTCCCTTAGACAAAGCAGTGGTAGAGGCAATTAAAGACTTCGCCAAGATGAGCCCCCAATTGGTTATCCAATACCAAGGAATTGGCTCTGAAAACATAAACAGACAAGCAAGACCAAGTGGACTCGGCAAGTTGTATTTGTGTATTTAAGAACATATGTGAATGTATGCTTATAACAGTAACATTTAAAGAAAAAGTGACCATAAATTTGAAAGAAAATGGGGTAGGGAAAAAGAGAGGGTGAATGGAAGAGGAGAGGGAGAAGGTAAATAATGTCATTATATTTAATTAAAAATGATCTCTGGGCTAGATAGATGGATTAATAGTTAAGAGCACTTTTCGCCCTTGCAGAGGAACTGGGTTTGACTCCCAGCAACCACATGGAAGCCAACTTTATGGATAATTTCACCCAGTTCCAGAGGGCATGATGAGTTTTCTGGTCTACATGGGTCCTGCTTGGATGTGGTTCATAGACATACATGTAGGCAAAATATTCAAAAAACTAAGTATGTAGTTTTTAAAATTCTAAAAAAGTTAAGGATACAAAGAATAATCAATAGAAATTTTCTTCTCGGAGTAAGAAAAAATGTCCAAAGTGAATTTGGAAATAGTATCACCATTCTGTGACTATCCTTAAAACTGTCAACATGCACCATGAGAGTGAAGAACATAGTATGTGTATTTTGTTTTAATCAGGCTGTTAATTTTCACAGAGAAAGTAACATAAAAATTATCAACTTCATCAGATAAATCTTAGAGTCTTAGACATGACTGATCATGGACTTTGGGGATACTCATTCTGATTAAATAAACATAAAGTTTCTCATTTTAAAGGTTTTTTTCAAGTCAGTTTAATTAATAGCTGAGTATATTTGGCAAATTAATACTCAGGTTAATTAATCAGTAAATTAGTTACTTAATTACAGTAATACACACAGGCTTATTTTCACTTGATAGTAATCTTACTAAAAGTATCAGAAATGTTACTACATCAGGAATTCTTAATTAATGAATATCTTTTATGTACCACACAAAGACCACGTTCTTTCTATGTGATACAATCTGTTCTTCTACAAGTAACATTGGGTTTTCCTGTGAACACCAAACCACCACTAGCAGTCCTTAAACAGCTGGGACTTTCTGAATGACAGTCATAGGTGCTGCATCTTGAACCATCATAAGTACTATGTACATATTGCTGGGTTTGCTACTTTCATTACCAGCTTGACACACCTATAGATCCACTTCTTTCCTGAACAAATGATATTCTATCTTCCTTATACATGTATCATTGTATTATTTGTTATAAATTTTCTTTCAAAAATTTTGTGCACACATTAACCCAAGAGAAAGTTTAGAACATATTATTTATTAATCACTGAAACAGTGGGAGGGCATGGTTTCACTTACACTATACTAGACCTTCTTTTGATTCAGGAGTTACTAGCAAGACTCTTTCTCTAAATTTCAAAGCCCAAAACAGATACTGCAGCAAGGACTAAGAGACCAGAACCAGAAGAGGTGTAAGATCATTTCAAATGGATAATAATAATATGTAATACCTTAACTATTTCACATGCTACATGATGATAAACAAGAATGATTATAGATAATACTGCTGAAGAAAGACCATTACTGTTCCAATGGATGAGAGTACGTTGGAAATGTGAAAGTCATCAGATTACAGAGCACTCATGTTAAGTCATGTGTTTATAACAGATATCTAGTAGAAATTCCAAACACCGAAATTGCACCATTCTGTACCTAATTTTAAGATATCAACTATAAAACTGAAAAAAAATATTTTTCATACATTCATCATCTATATTTGACTCAGAAAAAAATATCCTGAAGAAACTCTAAAAAAAAATCATTGGCAAAGGAATAAATTGTTCCAAATATATAAAGGTATATTTTTAAGAAAGAGAATAAATCAGTACCTATCATTTATCATCTATCAATGCATATTTTCTGTTACCTCATCAATGTATCATTTATTCATCTATTATCTATAATCGACTGACCTATAATACATCACTCTATATAAAATATTTACCAATAGTCTCTTTCTATATTTATATGTATATATGGACAGAGTAGCATGAAACTACTTTGCTATGATTGTCTGCATTAATAGTGTTTCAATAGTTTATGTTCCATAGATAAAAATGAAGATCATAAATCCAATGTACAATTATTTTAAAGGCTGCAAGTAGTTCAAAGGCTGTTCTTGCATTCTTGAGTGATCGTTTTGGTACCTATTTCTCCTGCCACATGATGCATATTACCTTTGTTGCTGCATCAAAGCAGATGAAACCTGTGCTGAAGTCAATAGTGAGGCCCATCAAGTGACTCTCCAACACACATGCATAGGTCTTGCACTGGAGAAAACAAAGAATATTGTTAGATTCCATGTGGCTTATATAAACTCATTGTCAAGGGGAATATGAGATCTAATCTCTATCAATGTGATACTAGTAGCTGACTAGAGTATGGCTCAGTTGTAGAATACATTCCTAACATGAATGTTTAATCCGCAACATTATACTTATACTTGTAAATATTTTGTAAAGATTAATAAATATGAATACTGAAACAGGAAAATATCATAAATAAGATATGAACTAACATGGATCTTATGTACAACTTAACACATTATTATATCTGGTTGTCTAGTTGTATTTGAGTTTGATTTCAAGTTACAGAGCAATGACTGATACGAACTATAATTATAATTCACATATGAGGGAGCAATTCTTTTCAGCAATTTTCGAATACCAATGCTCATATTGCATTTGTTTGTATTATATTCATTTAAAATATATTGTCTCTCACAAATACCTATAATTATCAAATTGCTTTTATGAGACTGTTATATTCAAATGATTAAAGCTTAGTTTGCATTAAAAATTTATAACCATGACAAAATTTCATTTGAAGTTAAAATAGTAAATTAGAAGGCATACTTAATGGGCATTAAAAGCCCATGCTTAGGTATAATTGTATTTGCTAAATACGTGGATATCTTAGATAGCTGTATTCAGCCATTAGTAATTTATGAAAACTACTATCAACATTAAGGAACATTTTAGGATATTGTTTTCTTTTAATTAAGGCTTAATTATTTGCTATTTTCATGTATGGCCATTAAAAGGAAGATTTCAGGTGAAAATGGATTATATAGTACATCCACATTTTCTCATTAAGTTGAACATCGCAAATTAAGTTACATTGCCTCAATAATCATTTAATGGAAGCAAATAAATGGGATAAGTTGAGATCTGCTAAAAATTTACTTTATAACGTACAATGTTAAGAAATGTACTGAGTGTATTTTATACACTTAAGTAAAGAAATGATTATTTATTGTATAATTACAATATCTATTTAGTAAAACATGGATTTCAGTGTAAAAAATAGTGATAACCAAAATTATTGCTTTAGGAAAGCTGCAAGATAAATTGCTTGGCAATATTTGTTTATAATTATATATTAAATAACATCCATAGATAAATATACATAGGATAAATATCTTAAATGGCCCTTGAAACTAAATTTCTACCACCAGATAAAAACAAATAAGGAATCAATTCACAGTAACTTTAAGTGTAATAACTTTTTGTAATTAGTATACTCTCATACTAAATAAGTAATGATTGTACTAAAATAAGTAATTATCATACTAAATAAGTAATCATCGTACTAAAATAAATAATTATCGAACTGGATTATAGTTATGAAACAAATGTGTTTTTATACTGCCAAAATTCACTGACCTGGGAAAATAATAAAGTCAGTGAAATGAAACTAAGTGAATTACACTTCACATTATTTCTTTTAATATAGGATATGTAACATTTTATTTATAACTTGTGTATTCTATACCTCAATATTCACTACATTTTCTAAAGTTTAATTGTAACTTTAAATGATCATGTCGAATATATTCAAAGTGTTTGCTTTCATGGATCATCTTTTCAAATAAATATGCCAGTATTTATACTGTTTATTAAGGGTATAAAATAAAGTATAAAATAATAAATAGACATATTTGATGATAGAGAACATTATTTTGTAGTCCTTGTAATATAAATATATTTCAAAACAGTTTTATTGAGTTCTTCAGAAGTACTAATCATGTTATAACATTTTCATTTTCTGCCTATTTATTTTATTTTACTATGTTGAGACAGCATATCATGTGGCACAAACAGGAATCAAATTGCCTTAAATAGCTGAGGATGACAGTTAACTACTTTTCCTGCCTTTACCTCCCAACTGCTGGGATTATACGCATATACTATCAGGCCCATGTCTATAATTTTTACCAATGTTAACAAAACAGATATTTATTATATCAAAGTTAAACAATATTCATCATGTTAGTATATTTACATTTTCAAATAACAAAATGATGTATCCAAACTTTGCAACTAATTTCATCCATTTTTAGTTTCATATCTGTCTAATGTGTCTGAAAAATAAGTATCCATGTATGTTGGACCTTGATCTATGAATCTATTATATTGGAGCCTCCCAGACCTTTGCAGCCACTGTTCTACACCACCTGGGTGATTTCTTGACAGGCTGGTACCTTGTTTATGCCTGCCACTGTCCTGCTGAATAATAGCCTCAGGGCAGATGCCACTCCCTGCTGATAAGTGCCTAGATTATACAGAGACAGCATTCCCCGAAGACCCGCCTACCTGCTTGCTCCTGTACTGCAGCCCCAAGATTGGGGCTGCGGGGAAGGGTTTTTCTCATGCCATATAAACATGGTACTTATTAAACATTGGGCTTTGATCAGGATTCCTTGTCAAAGCCTGGTTATTTCTCCCGCCATCTTTTCCCTTTCAGCCCATCCCTGCCTTTCAGGACGAACCCGGATCGGAGTGTTACTTCTGGCAGAAACACTCAAGTGATGCCCAATGACCTGGGACCTGAACATGGTGGGGACAAACTGAGGAGACGCTGTCTATGTGGAGCTTCAGGGAAGAAAAAGTAAGAAGGTCTTATCATGCACCCCGAGAAACAGGTACTCATGCTAGCACAGGTTCTAAACCTCATCCTTTTTAAATTGTTGTAGGCACGATACAGACTAAGCTGGTACTGTGTTGACCCGCCATTGTTGCCACTTAGGTTGGCAGCGGAAAACGGGAAAAGAAAATTTTTAGCAGGTTTTTCTCCACAGTCTTCGGGAACTGCTTCAGGTGGGAGAAATAAGGGTTTAAGGTTCTAAACAGGCATTTACCGGCATCCCTAAGAGCTGTTTCGGGTTTAAAGAAAAGGTGTTAAAAGTATTTTTGTGGAGCAGATGGACTCTTGCTGCCCATGGTTAAGAGAGGAAAAAAATTCTAGACAAGAGAACCTGGGAGAGAGAGAGATCATGAGAGAGGGAAAATGGATTTTAATATTCTCCTAGAGACAGACTGAAGTCCGGAGACATCCGGCTTTTGCTCTGGCCCCTACAGGAGAAATTTGCTACTTTCTATGTATTGTCTATGTTTGGTGCATCAATCTTCCACGTGTCAGTTCATGTATGTTTTTGTTTCGTTGTCTGAATGAGTGACTGTTCTGTGTTTCATGTTTAAAAGAAATAAAAGTGGCTGGAACCTTGCCTGCTGACGCAGTCTCTCTGCGCGCAGCAGAGCCAAAAGAGGCTCGTGGCTTAGCCAGGAATCAAATACAGCAGGAGAGCCCCTGCAGAAAATCTGTTTTTAAGAGAGTTTTTGAACTCTGAGTTTTAAAGCAAAAAGGCTGATAGTTGTTTTTTTCCTAAAATTTTCTCATGGTTAATGTGTTTAGCAAATGGCAAGTGCCTTTTATTGTAAAATTATAGCTAAAAAAGGTAAAATTCTGTGGTCTAAATTTATAATTCATGTAGCGGCTTCATTTGGTTTTTGACTTGTCTTAAGGGTATAAAAATGCTCTGCATGGCTTATACGTTATTGGCGTTAATTCAAAGGTTATAACATTGGTAACAAAAAGGTTAGCTTCAATATGGTAACTTAGGGTTGGAGTCATTTTAAACATGTGGCATAAGCAGGCCAAAAAAAAAAAAACAAAAAAAAAAAAACTAGGCCTCTAGAAAAACTTCTAATTGAGATAATTTTTAATGTGATTCTTTTCCTAAAAGGTAGACTTAGAGATACGATTTAAAACATTGTCTCTTTAACAAAGTATCAAAATTTGCACTGTCCTGCATTCATACACAGGCAAACTTCATAACATTAAAGTGATGCTTCTGGTATTGATTTTTAAGATAACAAATTGTTTAAAATTGGGTTTTGCTTCAAGTTGCCAGTGCTCCATTGACAGCAGCTGCAGCGTAAATTCAAATTTTAAATCTTTAATTCACCTATATATTGTAATTAGGATCGTTACAAGAGTAATCATCTTATGAGAGCACTAACATAGCTCTCTGCAGCCATCCAGCCATACAAGCAAAGGACAGACTTATCTACATATTTGGTCCTTCTGCAAATGTTGGACTCTCATACAATTTGGCTATGGTTGCTGCTTTACAGAGAATTACCATACAAGCAACTTTTTCACAATTTTAAATGTTTTAAAAATCTTAAGACTGTTCTAAATTAGAGGCATAGGCAGACAAGTAAATTGTCCCCCTGAAATCTGTCCTCACTGCAGGAGGGCCAAGCCCCAGACCAAATGCTCAGAGCAGGCTCAAGGAAGCCTGTGTGGCTTCTTTTTTTTTTTTTTTTTTTTTTTTAACAAACCATGCCTAGGAAGTTATTGGGATCTTGCCTCTCTCTGCCTTTCAGGGAGGTCTACCCAGGTGTTATTCGTAATAAAGTTTTTAATTCAAAATGTATAAGAGGTCAATCAGGCATTACAAGATGGCTTGCCTACTTCATATAAGATTATTAAAGAGTTTGTTTTTTCCTTGATAATTATAAAGGGTTTGCTTCTGGTGAGCTGGTGATCACTGGAAAGTTTTGCCTCTGAGTGTGGCTTATACAGCTTACATTATGTAAGAATAATTTTTATTGCCTCTGCTTCAATACAAGAAGCTAAGAGTTTCAATTTTTCAGTGTGGAGAGTATTAGCTAAGGACTCTAAAGGAAAGTTTACCTCAAATCTTGCTCTCACAAAAGGAGCTTTAAGGTTCTGCAGAGTAATTTGCTCCATAAGATTCAGAGGCCATATCTTTTTAATATTGAAGGTTTTAGCTATACTACAAAATTGTGATATAGAAAATCTAAGAGCAAAAATTTGATTTGCTTCAAAATGTTTATTTTCCAAGCTTCTAAGAGATGTTAATGGGCTAGGATCTTA
This sequence comes from Mus pahari, assembly GCF_900095145.1. Lineage (NCBI taxonomy): Eukaryota > Metazoa > Chordata > Mammalia > Rodentia > Muridae > Mus > Mus pahari. Next base: position 8,764,287 of record NC_034611.1, on the reverse strand, counting down.
TTGTAAGGCCTCAAATTAATTTAAACCTTTGAATATTATCTTGAGATACACAAATTAATTGGTAAAATACAAAAGGCTTTGCAAAAAATAAAGGAGGCTTTTATAATTGTTATCAATTATAATCATTGGTAACTAAATACTAACTGCTTATATTAGTTATGGTTATTAAGTGCCCACAGCAATTGTTTGGCAAAAGAAGGAATTAAGGTAAAATCATTTTCTTTTCTAAGTAACATTTTAACATCCTATTGTAAGGGTGCTGTGGTACTAATTAAAAATTAAGAATTCCCCTTTCCAAACAGCAATCAAATTGGGTACTGCAGAATGCTAATATTTGGCCTACTGCATACCATCATTTTTAGATACAATTGACAATCATCCTAAAGATAAAAATTGCTTTGATGCATGCATTTGTATGCATACACCCATTTTACTGTATTTATAAGCAGCTTTTTATAAAGAAAAGTATATGTGAATTGGATCACATGTTTATTCTTTTTAGTTTCCTCCTGCTTCAGCACGGATGATTAAACTGGGTGCTGTAGATGGTGTTTTAAAATGTTAATTAATCAAGCTTTAAATTGTATATTAATAGTCAATATATCTCAGAGTGTAAAATTGCTCAAATATTGTTCATCTCTCAAATACTATAAATCTCAATTTGGGTGTATGCAATTGTTTATGCTTTATGCATATACAACTCATAAGAAAAAATGCTGTTCTTTTAAAAGACTTATCATGGACATTTAAGAAATTGTCCTAGCCTGCCTGGACAAGACCTCTTAAGGTAATGCCATGCTAAATTTATACCAGGCAGATTTTAGACCTTACATAAAAATAATTGGCCATATAATCTTATTCTTTACATTCAAAATAGTAATGGCTTAGATAACATTTTGGTATTTTCAGAGTATGTGCACGTCAAATTCTAAAAATGTGTTCTTAGTGTCCTCAGCTTCTACCTATTTCCACATAATGGTGTTAATTCTTGAGGTCTTAATTACTGCAAATGGATACTCTTATTTCTGATTAATAAATAAATAAAATATGCACATGTGATTACTGATACCTTTTCAGGCCTTCTGCTCTATAAGAAAAACAATTAAAAGTATAAGTTAACCATTGCTTATGTTAAAAATTCTTTATGTACTTGGTGTTCCAAATTAAATTAAAACAGATATTGGAACTGGCTATAACAGTCAAGTATTTCAAATGTACCCATGTCACTGAGACTTTTTATAATTCTCAAGACAAGGTATTGTGGAACTTTGAAAACGTTATCTTTTTAACAAATAAAGGGAGGAATTATCCCTTGCACATTGTTTAAATCTCATTTTTATTTTTAAAAATTTAAAATTTAGATGTCAAAGAACTTACTAAATGCCTTATAGTATCCTAAAACTAGATATACTCATGTCTAGGCAAAATAAAAAGGATCTACTTATTGGTATATGGCTTGATCCTAAATAGTTACCCTTATGGGGAAGAGGGAAAGCTTGTGTTTTCTCCACAGAATGCTACAGAAGCATGACAATTTCCAATAAGGTTTGTATGCCAAGCCGACCTGTGAGTGAGCTGAGTGCCCTAACAGTGGTGAGGAGAAAGCTGATTTGGAATCATGTTTTTGACCCTCCCTTGCTTGCTTGCCTTTGTCCCAGATAGGACAAGCTAAGCGGCCTTGCTTCAAGCTTTTAACTTTTGGAATAGAGAACATTAGAGACTGTGAAATCTGACTTTAAAAGATCATTCATAAGAGGAGTTATAATGATTCTTCTCTTTCCTTCAATGTGACCAGTTACTCTAAACTCAATTTTGGACTGGTCTAGTAACAATTCCAATATTAGAGATTCCTATGTAGATAGCTAAAAATCTTTATTAACTAGCAGAGTTATTCTGGAACTCAGCCTCCTCTTGCAGAGGAGGCTCAAAGCCACTTCCCCCACACCTGGAAGCTATTGCCTGAACCTGATGGTTGCTAATTTGCAACTGATTAGAGTACCTGGACTTCCCCAAAGAATCCTTTATCTCCTTGCTTTACAACTGTTTTGACTTTGTGTAAGCAGGTCAGCTTACACCCTACAGCCTTCTGCAGCCAGCATTCAGCTTCCCCTCCAGCAAGAGCAGTGACAGAAAATTCTTCTATATGAAAGACATATCATTCATATATATATATATATATATATATATATATATATATATATATATATATATTGTGGCCTTGGTCTTAATTCAGGAATAGGTGTGCTATGAGGGCTGGACACAAAGACGGGCAACCAGATTTCATAACTATATCAAAGACAGAGGTATATGCCAAGAGGCTGTGGTTTATTGATAATATTCCACAGAGCCATGTTCATGCAAAATATTCACAAACAAGCTGCATATACACTCCTTGATGGAATTTGAATACGTTCGGGAAAATCTGAGACCTAAGTCAGGCGCGGCCGCCAGTCATCATAATTCCTAGGCAGGATGATAGAGCATAAATATATTTTGTGCCAGTCCAGCTAATTTTTTACCAATTATGAAGGGAGGAGATGTTGGAGCCTCCTAGACCTTTGCAGCCACTGTTCTACACCACCTGGGTGATTTCCTGCCAGGATTGTACCTTGTTTAAGCCTGCCACTGTCCTGCTGAACAATAGCCTCAGGGCAGATGCCACTCCCTGCTGATAAGTGCCTAGATTATACAGAGACAGCATTCCCTGAAGACCCGCCTACCTGCTTGCTCCTGTACTGCAGCCCCAAGATTGGGGCTGGGGGGAAGGGTTTTTCCCATGCCATATAAACATGGTACATATTAAACATTAGCCTTTGATCAGGATTTCTTGTCAAAGCCTGGTTATTTCTCCCGCCATCTTTTCCCTTTTAGCCCAGCCCTGCCTTTCAGGATGAACCCGGATCGGAGTGTTACTGCTGGCAGAAACACTCACTATTACAAGGGGTAAGAAACTAATTAACTTCAAATTTCCCTGAATCTTGTTCCAGGTCAACCATAAAACCAATTCTATGAGGTACTGCATTTCAACTCCTCGTGTAGTCAAGAGATAAAAGGTTCTATGAATTCTGATCTAGATATAGCTTCACATTGGAATACTACAATTTAGTAAATACACACTGGACACTTGTGGTTTGCAAAATGTACTAAGTTGCAACACATACAGAAATAAAATAAACCACCCTATGACAAAAAGTTATTCCAGTGTTAGGATGGGAGTCGTCAAAGAAAACACTGAAAGTGGTCTTCTTTGCTACAGGGGGAAGATGGGAGAGTCAGCAGAGTTGCGGAAGGCATCTAGTAGAAAGTCCTATAAGTCATGGTATGTCCCAGAAGCATCCCTTGGAGAAAGCCTCACAAACTATGCATGGATTTAAAATGCACTGATGAAAGGGAGGCTTCTAGCACCTAGGTGACCAGGCCTGTTCAACAGGAACAACTTTGTAAATAGTAAACTACAGCCAGAACGTTTTCTGTAGAAGATTCAAGTTATAGTAATATTTGATAGGAAGTAGCCTACAAAGGCAAAAAAAAAAAAAAAAAAAAAAAAAATCAATGATTATTCATGGTTAATTATTCATTTTTCTATAACGGTTAAACACTGGATGCATTTGATATGGAGGTCATGCTCACAGACTGGGCTTATATCTTCTGAGAATTCCAGTAAGTGGCTACATCTCTCCAAGTGCCACATCTACTGCATTCCACAGGCTCTCACCTGTATGCGCTCCACTTCAAGAAAGGTGGCTGTTTGGAAGGCTCGTTCCCATTGGGCAAGGTCACTCTCTAACTCCACAGAGAAGTAGAGGTCCTCCCCACACTCAGACTGCATAGTGAAGCAATGTTTCCGCCGATCCAGCAGGTCACTGTCCTGATGAAAACCTGGAGTTACACAGGCTGGCATACATCAGTGCCTACTCAGCACAGCAAACGTCTACTAACAATGCTCAAAACAAAGTTTAGACTCCACATAACTGTTAAGTCTTAATAAAGAAATTAGGAGTTTATGCCTACCATTTCCTTTTGTAACTTCTGATGCCCATTCACCAGAAGAGACTCTCCGTTCAGCTCAAACTAACAAAGGAATAGCCACAGTCCTGAATACACAAAACTTCTCTTTGATTGTAAAACACACTTGTATATAACCCTGAACATTTTTGCAAAACTGTCTGTACACAGAAATGAAGATATTGTCATCTCTTATAGGCAATAAAGATTTTTACTGAAATGATTTTGAAATCATTTTAAAATCATGAACCCATAGGAAATTGGAAAAAAACTTTAGTATAATTTATCTACACCAATTACACTGTATCACAACCCATCCTCCAACCCCCCAAACATTTCACTGTGTCAAAAGATTTTGCTCCTAGAAGATTCCTGGTTTGCCTCAACTTTTACACTCAGGTGTTTACCTATTCCAACACATTTCAATTCCTAAGTGCTTTCCAAAATCAAAGACTCTAATAGGTGAAAAAAATACAGTGCCATGTTTAAGTAAAGGGATAACAGGATGTACTACTTTCTAAGATATATGATTTGAAATATATATTGAGTTTACTGAAAATTGCAAAAAAGCCTAATCACTAGTATTGTATTCTTGGACAGAGAGAGGAATATGTGCAAATGGTTCATCACTAAGCAGTAGAAGTGGATCAAATCCTTAGCTTTGGCAATAAATTTTAAAAGAATATCTAACTTCCTTGCATCCCAATCTTAGAAGTACGCATTGAAAGAATAAAGGCAGTTATTCCAGTATTGTAGAATTAGCTCTGACATGTATTATCAGTAAACCTGCAGAGAGCTAGGAAGATGACCTATAATTTGTCTAAGGGGAAAACACTGAAGACACAATGTGAACCCAGCACAGAGATGAATAGGTGGTAAAGGGCTCGGGATGATTTTGAGTGAATATTGTATCTGGGGAGTGTCTCCATGAAAGATATTAAATAAAAAGAGCCACAAATATGATGGGACAAATTAATATGAGTGCAACTACAATCTTTATAGATTGGGTAAGTAATAAACATTAACTGAACAGGGGGTTTAACATAAAGAACAAGATTATTCTTCCAGAAAAGGAACAGCAGTGGCAGAGGCCTGAAGTGAGGATTGGACTATCCAGAATCCCACAACTAAAGTGGAGAAATAACAAGGACTCACATGCTAGGAGATGAGGTCACTGGTCAGGCACTGATTTTGAGCTTGAACCTAAGTGTAATTATAAGCCATTATACCAACAAAGTTTCTTGGTATCCTTTATCTCTGTTGCCCATATTTTGTCTTCTACTTTAACTTTTTAAAATTAATACCCCATCTGGGGATCCATCCCATCATCAGTCACCAAACCCAGATACTATTGCACATGCCAGCAAGATTCTGCTGAAGGGACCCTGATATTACGTCCTCTTGTGAGGCTATGCCAGTGCCTGGCAAACACAGAAGTGGATGCTCACAGTCAGCTATTGGATGGAACACAGGGCCCCCAATGGAGGAACTAGAGAAAGTACCCAAGGAGCTGAAGGGGGATGCAACCCTGTAGGTGGAACAACAAAATGAACTAATCAGTACCCCCTGAACTCGTGTCACTAGCTGCATATGTAGCAGAAGATGGCCTAATTGGCCATCATTGGGAAGAGAGGCCCCTTGGTCTTGCAAACTTTATATGCCCCGGTATAGGGGAATGCCAGGGCCAAGAAGTGGGAGTGGGTGGGTAGGGGATCAGGGGCAGGGGGAGGGNATAGGGAACTTTAGGGATAGCATTTGAAATGTAAATAAAGAAAATATCTAATAAAAAAAGTACAAAAAATAAAATTAATAACCTTGGCACAAAATTATAGCTTAACTTTAAAGTTTTCAGAACTTGCCATCTTTATTATTCATTACTCTTGTCTTAACTTCTTTTTTGATATGTGTTTGGGAGGGGATACTGGTGCATATGTGAACGTGGGGTGGTTCAAATATTTGAATTCATAAGGAGGCCAGATATCAACCTTGGGTATTGTAACTTAATCTGCCAATTTGTTTACTTCTTGATTGTTTTATTTTCTGTTGAAAGGTCTACTATTGGCCTGAAATTCACCCATTATCTTAGGCTGAAGCCAGCTACCCTGGAATACTCCTTTCCATGCCCTTCACTGTTAGAACGCCATGCCTTTTTTTCTGGGCACTAACATCCTTGCACATTCCACTCATGTTTGTGCACTTTACCTTCAGAGCTATCTTTCCAGACCCTCATTTTCCATTGTAACCTAAAATGCTTACCAGTGGAATTGCTATCTCAGCAATCTTTCCATTCTCATAATAAGGAAACAATCTTAAAGTGACTTTCATTGGCATATTTTATAATCTTCTGATAAAACTTAACTAGCTTACACCTTTTAAACCACATGGAGCATCAATTATTGCTGAGTGTTGAGCCCCTTAGGAAAAATTCTTATCTAATCAAGCTGGCAAACATCATTTAAGCGTTTCTGAATAATTGCTATTGTCACTTGTAAAACATCACACTGTGCACGTCTGGGGCTCATCTGAGTATTAAGCACACAGTTAAAAGTAACAAAACCATTATGAAAGTGCTGTGAATTAAAAGTCAAGAAAACAGCAAGAAAGAGTGCAAGAAAAGAGAGTTTTCCCCTAAGAAGAGTCTGTAGTATCGAGACTCGCTGCATCATGAGCTCAGAAAAAGCTAGCATCCTGCCAAGAACCATGAGTAGAAAGGATGTTACAGAAAGAGGTGCACAGAAGAGCAAGAAAGGAAGACCCGGAGAAAGGCAGAAATTCAAGGATCACTCCCCACAAGTTTAATGGAACTGTCTGTAGCCCCTAAAGCATAGCTTTGTGTCAGCAGTGCTGACCTTCAGTAGAGACCCTGAATTTGCTCATCCCAACATGACTTTGTAGCAGACCTGCTGTGGCCTCCCTCCATTCACAAGGAACTAAATAAGAAAAACCAAAACTAAACAACAAACAAACTCTCTGAGTTTATTGTTGTGGCTGCTCATCAAGATATAAAATTGTTTTTATATTAAGTGTCAGTTGTCACCCTTAGATAAACACACCACATATAGCCAGTGATTTTAGGTACTCTATGGGCAAATTGCTTTCCTGAATGGGAAATTTGTTCAGTATTTAATTTTTTAAGCTTTTTAACTTGTAATTGTATAACATCCCTTCCCATGTCTCCCTCTAACTTCTCTCTCTCTCTCTCTCTCTCCCTCTCTCTCTCTCTCTCTCTCTCTCTCTCTCTCTCTCTCTCTCTCTTGCACACAAACACACCACACACAAAAACATACATGTAAATACATAAATATAACTTTATTGGATCATTTAATGTTATCTGTGTGCATATGATCTTGGGGCTGATAATATTTAAAAAGAGCAATGTAAATAAATCTTTCATAATTACGTAAAATAAGATTTTCAATAATTTGAAGTAAACTTTTACCTTTGAAACATTTAAGTCAATTAAAAATCAATCAATGAATTTGACTTATCCATACACAAGCCTATATTACACCCGTTTATTATTGTTTTGGGGGATTTCGAGAGCCCTCTTTAACATGAAACCATACTTTTTCATACAAATGACCAAATTATTTAAATATCTTCTCTAATCTTTTAGTAATCCATAAAATTAGGCTCTAGTCTTCATTTTCTTTTAAGGAAAATAGTTTTCTAATGCAGTCTAACTCTTCTGTAGTCCTCCATAAGGTCTAGAAAGTGAGAATATCAGTTCTGGGCTTAGTCAGATAAATTTGGAGAGATAATATTACCATTATTCAGTTCCTAAAGAAATACCATTAAATCCATTTTTAAATGTTTCTCTTTCCCTGCCTTTCCTAACTCTCTCTCTCTGCATTTATGGATGCTGTCATAGAGGATAAAATGTCCCAGATCAAAATAGTTATATAAGCCTAGCCCCTAGAAATTTGCATCATTTCTCATTAATATGCTTTCTGCTTTGAAGAATATCACTTATACAGTGAAATACTACAATGGATTTTTTTATAACATAACTATGCAAATTAAGCTTTTGTAAAGTCAGAATCATTATGTTAAATTGAACAAGCCAGACTCAGAAATACAAGTTAAACATGACCTCATACCTGCATGGAATATAAATTAAATGATCTCTTAGAAATTGGGAGTAGCATATTGGTCCCAGATGCAAGATGCAAGTAAATGTACCGAGAAACCTAGGAGTGAAAAGTGGATACTGAGCTGGAGTTAAGTGGAGAAAGAAATGGCATTGTGCAATGGTGTTTTTATAGCAAAGAGGTTGAATGACGATGGTCATTATGTACTCCATATTTCTGAAGCTTAGAAAGATTTCTTAATGTGTTAACATAAAAGAAGTATCTGGAAACTGCCTTGAAGTCCTTTGACTGATGGATTGATAATGAAAATATGCTTTTCATACAAAACAACTGCAAAAAAATCTGTGAAATTGTGAAAATTGCAGGTAAATCGATAAAACAAAAAAAATATGATATTGAATAATGAAAGACAAAGATTGTGAAGCCAAATGTCAACGTTTCTGTCTTACACATGGATGTTATCTTTATATCCTTAGAGTTGAGTGCACAAACTGATCACAGAAGTCAGGAAAGTAGGATGTGAGAATGTTTCTTCCCAAGAGCCGTAGACCACCTTACATAAACCCCCTACCAGATACAGGAAATCTTTTGAATTTGTTGTTTGTAGGGCCCCAAATTCTACCAAAACACTTTAGGCTGTTGAAATGGCCCTTGTCTGAATCTAGAAAACTGAAGGTAAAACTCTATTGCTGAAGACAACACACATTATGGACTCAGGTATTGAAGAAATCAGCTGGAACTGAAGCCTCTTTCTTGAGTGTGAACTTTCATAGTATTTAAAGGTTTTCCAGCTGCCAAGGGAGAAAAACAAATACATGGTAAAGCTACCAAGCTGTAAAGCTGATGGGCACAACAATGACTGGCCCTATATAAAACCAACAAGAGTGAAGAATTGACACTTTTATCCTTGAGGTCACCTATAATTATTCAGTGGGCTTTAATGACTGCTCAACAGGAGAATTTCATTCCTTATATTTTAAACCTAGCTAATGGCTCATGGTTAGAGTGGCCATAGACCTTAAAGGAGATCCTACCACAGCCATATTCATCAATCAATATAAGACTTACTGAATCCTAAATACCAACCCTTGTACCCATAGATAAGTTTGGCTTTCACCTCTCACCAAAGAAGCTTCTTTTTGCAACATAGTGGGACTATTACAGAGATTGTTAACTTGTAAAAATTCAAATTATGAGTGACCATGGGGTAACTAGTTTGAGTTAGCACATTTATAATCTACACACAAAGCTCAGTGCTCATCTAAAAAGCAGATATGTAAAACTGTAAAACCTGGAGGACCAGGACATCTACAGCAAAATATTATTTTCAAGTCATAAAAGTGAAATTGCACCACAAAAAATCTCAGCAAAACCTGCATAATGACACCAGACCACATGCCAACATTGACTGGGGACATTTCACAAGGCTCTACAAGATGAAAATCTGCCTAATTTATAGGTAAACAATGATTGCAAGAAGGGAAATCAGCATACACTAGACCCAATTCCAAGTATTCGATGCTAAGTGACAGTTCTAAATATGTGTATGTAAGTGAAACAGTAAATGAACTCAATTGGTATTTTTAATACATGTTTATATGCATGCATGTATGTATGTAACAATAAGTACACAAAAGCTGTCATGAAATTGAGAGAGAAAGACAGAGAAAGAGAGAGAGTAGAAGAGGACATGGAAGGAGTTGAATGAGAGAGAGAATATGGTAGAAAATATGTAAACAGTACTCATGTATAAATTTCTCAAAAATCATCAAGAATTTTAATTATTAAAAGGTAAATAATTAAACCGCAACTTAAACATCAGTCAGTGTATACATTTACTGAAGCATCATGTTGTTCTGTCAATATATTCAATTACTTTTGTATTTAGAGATCATTTGAAGCAATACATGCAATTGCTTGTAATACAGGCAATCGTATTGTAAGAATAAGTAAGGAAAGCAAAACAAATAAATGACTGTTTCAGAGACCTTGAGTTATTTATATGGAATAGTCATGAATTATAAAGTACGTACATACAATGTGTTTTTTAATGTAGTTAACACCAGCTGATTTTTCTCACCACTGTAGTTGGAATTAATAGTCTGACTCTCCCAAGACTTCTCTTTCAGCAGAGTCTAAATGTCATCATATCAACTCACTATACATTGGTCATTAACTGATTGCATGAAGCAGAACAAAGATTATTTTTCATGGCTACACAGAGCAGCATGTAATCTAACCTCTCCAACTGCCTATCTTTCCTAAATGCCTTTCTCTATGACAGTGATAATTATGCCTTTGATAAATATCCTAGCACATAACTGCTTAAGGTTTTTCACTGAAATAGTATTCTTGGTTATTCGGGAAAAATAAAGTAAAGCAAACAAAAGTTTGTTCAAAGTGTATAAATGATCAGTGTAGGAATGTGCACTTCATGTTCATGTGGAAAGTATTTTTATGTGATTTTTTTTAAAAAGTAGAGACATAGTAGAGAGATTTAGTAAATGAATGCTTGTATCATTAGAGTTGGTTTGCATTACTGATTTCTTATTTAGTATACTTTAGTCTGTTTTGTTATTATTTTGGTTAATATACAAAGGAATTTTCGGTAAGACATTGCTACAGGGAAACAGACACCTAAATCAGCATTATCAGAACTGGAAAAGCAAATAAATTAAGATGATGAGCCAGTATGAATTATCTGTGACAGAATTATTAAATGAGATGTGTTTCATATTTGCCTAATGAGATTAATGATTTTAAGTATCAGTTCAAAGACTATTCTGTCTATTTCAATTCTAATATTCTACTTCCAAGAACAATGGAATCATACTAGGAAATAGCTAAAGGGGATAGAGCTTGACACATTTGCATGTGGGCAGAAACTCTATATTCCTTGAAGCTGTAAATGAGGATGTCACAGGGTTAGACAGCAATAACATTTCTAGGTTAACATTTAGTCCTGCCATAAAAACAAACTAAAACTAATCTCACATTTTTTTTGAACATATAAGACTAAAATAATAGAATTGCAATTCTTAGGGTTTAATGCCTGGAGGATGACATTTATTCTCCAATATTCTTACATTCATTCCTTTCTGATAATATGATGACTGTCTCTCTTAAGGAAACTAGTTTGAGCTTTATTTTTAGTTAGTTTTTATGAGCTTTGCTGGGAGATGTAAGAAGAGGAAATGGAACACCTGGAACTGGAGTTACAGGTCTGTGTAAGCCACAATGTGGAGCTAGGAATCACACCTAAGTCTTTGGGAAAATCAGTCAGGGTTCTTAATTGGCTAACTATCTTTCCAACCCTATGAGATTTTTTTCTTTACAATTTCTTTATTTGTATTAAAAAGAAATTACAAGTAATTTATTTAAAATATTTTTCTCTGTTAAATATAATTAAGTCACCTCTCAAATTCCACTGTACTAAGTACATGAAACATATTATGTTACCTTTCCTCATATTAAACTAGTTTAGCATTTCATTATTTTAATATCTCACTGCCTTAACATGTTCAATATTTTTCTGCATCTTTCAAAGACTTGACTAGTAGAACAAACTTTTATAATGAAGGTAACATTGAATGTGTTTTCTGAATTTCACTGTTCTTCATAAGCACTAGTATAAACCATTATCAGGGGAGGGATAATTATTCTGATGACTATGGGAACTGCAAAAGCTATGATAGTCTTACAAAGTTGGTTTAGTTAATGTGATGCACTTTTATGGAAAGAATGCTTTGTGGTAAATATATTCAGCAAGTGCTCATTAATACAGAATGCATCTTTGGCATGGCTTCCTATTACCTTTCTAAAAAAGACTCTGGACTAGAGATGGTCACTTCAACTACAGTCTCTTTAGCTGCCCCTGTGTCACAGATGTTGTTATATATTACTTTCAAAATGTATATAATTTTAAAAATACCTTGTACTAGCATTCAAAATTTTATAATCTTACTACCTCAGTAAGTTGTTTATCATGGCCTACAGCAATACCTACCACACACATACAGTTCACAGTTGCTAAGAAGTAATTCCACATCTGATATGTATTGCACATTATCTTGGTGTGGACATTTCCCACCTGGCAAAACATATGACATTTCTATGTCCTGGAGCTTTGTTGTGAGTAGAATAAGAAAAAGCTTAAAATCACAGAAGTCAGAAATCACACAGAGTGATTGAGTCTCTTAGAAGCTTCAGAGAGTACTCACCTCAAGTTTCACTGCCACTCCTACAGAGCGAGGGTGCCCTATAAGGAGACTCATGAAGAAAGACCGAACAGTCTGAGATAATAGGACTTAATGACCCCGGTTCCAGAACAAACAGTAAAATTAAAGAATTTGTGGACTAAGGCTACAAAAGATCCAGTAGAGCCCAAATAGATGAGCAATGAAGGCAGAATTCTGAGAATGAATTGACCATGTCTCAGCAGAGGAGGGAGCTGAAATATCACACCAAAGGCATCATAATAAGAGTTTTAGACACAAATCAAAGGTCTTAGACTTAAGCAGATGGAAGATTGGGATGACTACCAATAAAGTTGCTTGTTAGGGTGCAGAGGTAAATGTCATTAAGCATCCACACAGAAACTTCTAGAAGATAACAGATGAATTTGTCTGAATATAAATAATGGTGCTGGAGAAGTTCAATGCGATTGCTTTATAAAAGCACTGAATGCAATGGATTGAAAATGGTTAAAAACATCTACAGAGTAAATTACAAAGGGCACTTAATCGCAATATTAATTAAGTTTGGTCGCTGTTCTCTCCTATTTACAAAATAATGTAACTATTAAAATATGTTTCAAAATTTATTTACCTGTCACAATTGTTAGTTTTAAGCATTTCTGTTGAATAAGAAGAAGTTACACATTAAGGATGGTACATAAAAGATACATCATTTCTTGCTGTATACTTGCTGCAAACATGAGTATAAACTAATAAAATATGCTTTAATTTGCATAATTTTAGAAAATAGATAATGATGGAATAGAGTGAACTGCACAGCTGTTCTACTGTACTATTTTACCAATTTGTGTGTAAATTCTCTCTCTTCCTGTCACTTTAAAAGTAATTGGTCTATAAAATGTTTTGTATTCATTTATGTTTAAGAAAATGTTAACTGCAAACATATAATCTTTTTAACTGGTTTTATAAATACAATTCTGTCTTCAGTGTTCTATTTCTTGGCACCCCTTTTTCTCCTCAAGCTGTCTTTTTTTTTTTTTTTCACTTTTCCTTTCATTTACTGTGAATCTGCATAACCATGAACACTAATAAACACATGACACGATCAATACAAGGCTCATTTAAAATACTCTCTGCCAATACCATTAATACAAAATCTTCAGTTTAGCCCTTGGCAGATTTTGTTTGGACAAGTTGAAAAAGCAGCCATATTCTTTACCGAAATCTCACAAGAACAGTATCTGTCAGAAAACCTTTTTAAACCATTTACTAATAGTCTTCCCCTCTGAATCTTTTGAGATAGGCCTTTACAATATACATTTTCTTCAGCACTACTGTCTTCTACATTCTTACTAGAATGTCTGAGTAAATCCCACTTAAAGCATTCAACTACTTTTCTATTTCAAAGTCTCAAAGTCTTCATATTCCTTCAAATAGTAGCACGGTTAGGCCAGTCACAACAATACCTCACTCCTGTTTTAGTGCGCTGGTGCTGCAAAGAGATTCATGAATAAGTCAACTTTTATAATAGAAAGCATTTAATTTGGTCCTTTATTAAAGTTTTAGAGGTTCAGTCTGGGATCATCATGATTTGATGAAAAGCAAGCAGGCATAGTACTGCAACACTACTTGAATGCTTTACATACTGATCTGCAAGAAGGGAATGAGACACTCAGTCAGTCTGTCAAGAGTTTTGAATTCCCAAAGTCCGCCCTAGTCATACATCTCCCACAATAAAGACATAACTCCTAATCCTCAACAGTCTACAAATTGGGAAACAAGAATTCAAATATAAGAGGCTACTGGGATGTTTTCATTCAAACCACTATAAATGTCCACAATATTCCTCTGCCCAGAATAAATTTTAATTTCTTCACAAAGGTTTGATAAATTCCTTTCAAGTAAATAACTTGTATTATATAGCTCTTTTAAAATCAAGATTTATTGATCTATATTTTTGTATCATTCGTCTTTTAGTAAGGTGGTTTCACCTCTGCTTATTTGCAAGTATTCCTTCTTAAACAAAAATACGGGAAAGGAGACAAATCACAGAAAAATGGAATTTAATTTTGTATTTTTATTTCATTTTCACTTGCAAATTACTGTCCTTTAGCAAATGAAAATCAATATTGTAGGTATTTGGGAGTCAGTAGAGAGAGGACAATTGTCGTCACAGGGTCTTTCCAGGTGTATGAGGCAGCTAGCTGAGTTCAGGAACTGAGCTTTGACTGAGGCAAACCTCTTCAGGTTCTCCATTTTCACCACTGTGCTGCAGCTCAGAATTTTCTGTCACCAGGACTTATATAAGAGACTGTACTTGTAGACCAAGTTTTAACTGGGATTGATTAACAGAGGAAGATTAAAAAGAAGGCTTTAAAGAACACTGACAAATTTGGCAGATAGAGGAACTGCCAGTGGTAATTGCCTATTAGCTTGAAGTATGTGATCCCTATACATTCCAGTGACTGCCACCTTAATGTATCCCTAAGCAAAACTGAGTCTCATAATAATGCCTAGAAACCACACTTCATGGACCAATATGAAAAATAGAACAGTATTGTTTTAATACTTTTATGTTCTCCTCTTATCTACTGTATGGATTGGTCAATGTTTGCCTTTTAGTTACTGAAGCACACAGTTAGTATATATACAGATTCAAACTATGATCTTCTAATTTTGTGCCAAAGTCTCAAGAGTGATTAATACTACTTGATTTATTCCTATAATTGTTCAGTGTGTCTAATGAAGTTACTCACCACATTCAATGACTATGTGTCAGGATTGATTGCCTGGCTTCCACCTTTTAATGCCATTCAAGTTAGCAGATTAACAATCAAGTTGAAAGGATTGCAAAGGATAGAGTCACCAAAAGCCCATCAAGGGCAAAAGTATAGGAGGTGTAGCAGTGTTTGAGGCATTAAGCCAGGGTTGTTTTTCCTAACTTTGCTGTTGTCTGCACATCATAAAATGATGCTCCCTGAGCTTCTAGGTGCCCATACAGTAGTATCTGTACGTGACCTCAAAAATAGAATGTGATCCCGGCAAGGTCGGCCTCTGAGTAATAGTAGGGCCTATGGCACTTAGACACTTTTCTTTCTTTTCTCTAATGACAAGGCTGTAAAGACGTGACAGACTCAGGAGAAAAAAATATAATAGTCAAGAATTACAAAGATTGTATAATGCCACCCTGAATAAAAAAATGATAATTCTGCCAGACAGTAGCGTATTCCTTCAATCCTAGCATTTTGGAGGTATAGGGAGGCAGCTATCTGAGTTCAAGGCCAACCTAGTCAACACAGGATGGACAGCCAGGGCTATCTAGAAAAAAAATACTTTTACATAAGAAAGAAAGAAAGAAAGAAAGAAAGAAAGAAAGAAAGAAAGAAAGAAAGAAAGAAAGAAAG
>NC_034611.1:8745387-8748260 GCF_900095145.1 Mus pahari | reverse complement strand
GGAAGGAAGGAAGGAAGGAGAGAGAGAGAAAGAGAGAGAGAGAGAGAGAGAGAGAGAAAGAGAAAGAGAAAGAGAAAGAGAAAGAGAAAGAGAAAGAAAGAGAAAGAGAAAGAGAAAGAGAAAGAGAAAGAGAAAGAGAAAGAGAAAGAGAAAGAGAAAGAGAAAGAAAGAAGAAAATGAAATGCTTATCTGGGTCATGTAAGGCACATCCAAATGTTGAGATTTTAAAGAAACTTCTTTCATTAGGAAAACTGGTATGGATATGCTGGGGAAACTGCACATGGCTAGCATCACATCGCAGAACAGCTCAGCAATATATACAGCTTATCATCCATCACCAGACTTCACTGGATTTGGGCAGTACTTTTGTATTTTAAGGACTCTGATGAGGATTTTGAAGAAATGATAGTAATTATGCCAATGAAATGCTTCTGTGACTTTCAATGATAGAATTCTAGCTTGACCATCTGAAATTTGTACATGCTATTGCTGGGTAACCAATCTCTCTTTCTAATAGTTTTTGTAAATTATGTACTAATCAAATACTCAGAAACAAAATAATGTCTAATAATGAATAAAAAAATGTGATGTCAGCACACTAACAGAATAAAAATAAAAGCCTCCTAGAAATAGAAGATCACAATAAATATATTGCTAATTATCTGCTTATATGAAGTCTGTGACTATTGTTCTGGTTTGCATAATAATGATCCCAATAGGCTCATATGTTTGAAGAGTTGGTGGAATTATTTGCAAAGAGTTAGGAAGCATGAATTTATTGGAGATGGTTTGCCACTGTAATTGGGCTTTCAAATTTCAAAACACTCACGCTATTCTAAGTGTGCATTCGGTCTCCTACTAGTAGATCAAGATCTGACCCCTCAGCTCTTTCTTGACATGCCTTTCCTGTGCCATCATAAACTCTAAAGCCATAAACCAATTAAATGCTTTATTTTATACATTGACTTGGATGTAGTATTTCATAATAACAAAAGTATTTAAGATAGCTGTTATTTAAAAACTATAACAATTTTCTAATTTTGTAAAGTCTATGTAAATTTAATATGCAATGTTTTATTAAAATGTAATTCAAAAATGATCCATTCAACATCACAGAACACTTTTACACATTTGTTCACAACATGCAAAAGGGCACACACACACACACACACACACACACACACACACACACTACCACCACTACCACCACACCACGACCACCAGACAAATGTAGACATGTACAGAGACACACAAATCACCTATAAAAAATAAAGCCATAAAGCATTTCTTCTCTGAGACAGAAAGGAAGTTCTGAAATTCACTTTTGGAGTGTATATGTGTGTGTGTGTGTGTGTGTGTGTGTGTGTGTGTGTGTATATATATGCTCCAAATATATAATATATTTCTAAACATTAGCAGGAACTAGGTGGATGTATTTTCTCTGAGGTAGAATTTAACTGGTGAAAACTGTTAGAAAAAAATGTGTCAATTGAAAATACTGCTGACTCTGTGAAGCTTCATCAAGACCCTATTTTTTCTATATAAGTATAACTTTAAAGTTTACCCAATCCAAAAGGAGAAAAAAAAAGCCAAGATGACGAATTTTATGAATTGAACTGTGTAATTCGCATTCATGTATTTTTCTAAAGAAAATATCTCAGGCTTACATAAAACTCTATAAACATCAAAACTGGTGAGGAGAACACAGAACATTGAGCAATTAGCATTTCTCCAGCTGCTGAGGAGGAGGACCTGACCTAGCTGTGATCTCTACTTTTCTTCCTCTCCAAGGAGGCTGATATGCAGTAGAAGAGCTTATTCCATTCCTGAGCATACATAAAGTCTAAGTAGCAAGTAGTGGAAAGATTAATATCAATAACAGTGAGTAATTTTGATGAATATAAGAAGTAATAATCATATAATCTGATGTTATTTTAAAATTCAAAACAATTAAAAAATGTATAAATGTGTAAGTAAACTTATGTTAGTTCAATCAACATTTCAGGAAGACATAGCATGCAAACTGTACAATGTCATTGAAACAAGATATTCTAAATACATTTTAATGGTATTTCAATAGTTTTATGCATGTTTTTATTCTGTATAGGGTAGCCATCAGAAGGAGAAGGCAAGTGGTTTTTCTTAATATTAAAACTGACATTTAACATAAAGTATTATTAGGTCAGCTGATTTCATGCGTAGATATTATAGTGAATTTGTAAAGTAGAAATTCCTGTTAACTGAAATTCCAAAAGTATTAGTCTAAAATGATTTTGGATAAATTTGAGGTATATATGACGGACTTTAAGTTGCATAGATGACTTAAAATTATTTAGTTCAAGGAGAAGATCCTTGAGATTCATGCCACACTAATTTTGGCAGCAAAATCCATTTTCTAGCATTATCCTTTATCTAAAGAATCCTCTCGTGATTTTCCATACAAATATTCACTAACTAGAAAATTACCATAGAAAGGAAGTCATCAGTTATTTTAAAGTCTTCATTTATTTCACATTTTAAAAATATGTGGGATTTTTTAAGGTTATTGTTATACTCATTTTATTCAAATTACTGAAAGAAATTACAATATGAGGATTTGAAAAGCAGCACTTTTCTATGGCTTTGCTGCAAATAAAACCTGGGCTAAATATTGAAGCAGGTAGGCAAATCACACAGATTTGGTTTATGGCCAATCACATACACAGTGCTGACCAGGGAGTAATTGGATTGGAGAAAAGGAACAGTCAGTATTTGGGTTTAAGTTTCCAATCTGAAAGCTAGAAAGTGGGTTTTGTTCACCAGCTGTATATTTTTTCTCTCTTTTTTTTATTATTATTTGCTTTATTTACATTTCAAATGCTATCCCGAAAGTT
>NC_034611.1:8718481-8744519 GCF_900095145.1 Mus pahari | reverse complement strand
ATGCCAGCAAGATTTTCCTGAAGGGACCCTGATATTGTGGCCTATTGTGAGGCTATGTCATCAGCTGTATAGTAACTCCCTAATGAAGCAAGAAAACCAGGTCCTTCTGTTACCACACTATATCCCTGAGAGATGCTTGTTTGGGTTTTAGGGTAGAGTTTTGGGTAAAATTTCACCTAGAAGGGAGATGAGGATGAATGCATCAAATGGAGCTGACAATGGAGCATGGTATAGGTCAACAAAACACATTTTTAATGCAATTTAATTAATAACTTGAGGCTTTAAGCATGTCTTGGAAAAGCAGAAGCTTTCCACATAACAGATGGCAGCTGTATGAAACATAATCTCCCAAGATGCTATATAGCAAGATGATTAAAATTTCAAACATATAATAAATTATACAAATAAAAACAAAATCCTGTTTCATTGTCCTATTATCAAAGATGATTTTAGGTTGCTGTGTTGCTTTCAAACAGCAAGCCACATCTAAAGATGTCTTGATAGGCGTTCTCTATGGGACTAGTTTTCTCTGTAAGTTCTTTCTCTTGTTTTTAGATAGGGTCTACCTATGAAGCTCAGGCTACTCTGGAACTCTCTACAAAGTCCAGACAACTCCTCTACTCTGAACCTTTCTGCTTCAGGTTCTAGGTGCTGCTATTGCATCACATCCTAACTTTGTGTTCTTTCAGGCTGTTAACCATTTGAATAAGTGAACATCATTCTTACTCAAAGAAGTCATTCTACCATTTATGTTGTATCCTGGACAAGGCTTTGCTAATCATCAGGGGAAAAGATGGGTATGGTCAGAGAGAAGCAAGTATAGAACTTGAGATTTTAGGAAGAGTTACATATATTATGGCAATTTAACTATAAAGTTATAACTAAATTAGTCTACATTTATATATTTCTATATTATATATTATTAAATATTCTATGTATTTATACAACTAAATAATAATTGCATTTATAACAAAAAAGTGGTTAAGTATTTCAAGTGAATTATACTGTGAAACTTTTCACAAGCAAGTCTTTCTTAGAAGACTGCCACTTTATAAATAGCATTTTATATAGTTTTAGAATATTTTTCAAGAAGATGCTATACTAATAAGAAAAATTTACCCAAAGCAGTAATTTGAGTATTTTTTTTTTTGCAATCTTTCCTACTAGTAGTATTTATTTTCTCTTCCAAATGCCAAGAGTGGTGGTAAAAAGAATAATAGGTAGTGGGAATGTGAAGGGGAATGGGACAAGAGGATCAAGTTTGGCGAGAACAGGAGAGAGAGGGAACAGAAATCAAAGTTTTGCGTGTTGGAGGAGGTGCAGGGGTTTCTAAGATAGTCAGAAACCTGTAATAAGGGAAGACCTCAGGGAGTCTATGGGGTTGACTCCAGTTAAGACTCCTAGTAGTGGCAGATTTGAAACCTGACGCGCCCACCTCTTACAGCCAGGCAGGACTCCCAGTGCAGGGATAAGTACAGCAACCCACCCACAAATCCTTCTACCCAAAATGTGTCCTGCCCATAGGACAGATGGAGCAGAGCCTGAGGGAATGGCTGACCAATGATTAGCCCAACTTAAGACCCATCCCATAAGCAAGAACCAATCCTTGACACTCCAGTCATATTCTGTTATATGTGCAGACAGAACCCTGGCATAATTGATCTCTGACCTCTAACCATTGACTCCAGCCAGCGGCCAATGGAAACTGGTGCAGAGACCAACGGCTAAATATTAGATGGAATTCAGGAAGTCTTGTGGAAGGGTTGGCAGAAGGATTTAGGGACCCAAGGATAGGGTCTCTACAGGACGACCAACACAGTCAACTAATCTGAATTTTTAGGGACTCCCCAAGACACCTTCTTGAAAAGTATTCTAAAACTATATAAAATGCTATTTATAAAGTGGCAGTCTTCTAAGAAAGACTTGCTTGTGAAAAGTTTCACAGTATAAGTCACTTGAAATACTTAACAATACTTGAATTTTAAATGCAAAATGTTTTTCTCCATTTATCTTTATTCTTACTCTCCATCTTTTTTTTTTTTTTTTTTTGTCCTCATTATTAGGTATAGAACTCAGGGCCTCTAGCATGCATGTAAATACATGTACATACAACATACATATACACAACTTTCACTACATATACCTACTATTGAGGAAGGAGGAAACATGAAAATATATAGAGATAGTCATGGAGAATGAGGTAGAAATAGAGAATGAAATAAATATATAGAAACAGCGGTAGATATAGAGGAAGAGATAGAGATAGAGAAAGAGTTACAGGTGGAGATGAGAAAGATATGGAGAAAGGAAAGATACAAGGATTGAAATAGAAACCATACATACTTAGTCGTTTAACAGCAAGACAAGCATCAAGGATTTCGCTTCCTCAGCCTCCATCAGCCACCGCTCCAGACTAACCCTCTGAACACTTTTGCTGTCGTTTGCTCTCATGAAAAAGACCATCTTTCCTGCTTCTGGTTACTAATTTTATTGCAACATGATGCTAGACAAGACACAGGGAGTACCTCTATCATACGGGTTTTGGAAAGAATATGAGACTAAGAAATATTTCAAAAGAACCATAACAGAAGAATTCCCAAGAACGAAGCAAAGAGATATAAATTCAGAAAGAAGGGGCATTTAAGAAACAAAACTAGATAATGTCCAGAAAGAAATAACTAAGTACACAAGACAAAGAAATTATGTCAAAACGTACCTTGAAAATTAATAAAATAGAAACACACAGTCAATAAACACAAGCCCATTAGAACAACACCAGATCACTCAACTGGAATTTTAAAAGCCCAAAGGGACTATGAAACTGAATAGAGAGTTCTCAAAAGAAAAACATATACAATGAGATGTTATTAATCTTTAAGGAAAAATAAATAAAAATTTTGCAAAAATATCTGTGGAACTGATAAGTGTTATTTGAAGACAAGCTTGCTCTTCAAATGCTGAACATGCTCTCTCCTGTGTGAACCTCATAGAAGAGCAAAACCAAATATCTGTTACTTGAGACTGAAAAGCACAAGGAGGTAGGAACAGAAGAAGTGAGCAGCATCAAGGCAGACATAAGAGATCTGGAACTACCTTAAGCTTTGCCATAGCACAGTAGGGTGGCTACTGCTTATACTTCTCTGTACAATATTTCAAGAATCTTGCTTTCATAATAAGGCCTTACTACATAGTCCCAGCTGATCTAAAACTTACTATGTAGACAAAACTGGCTTCAAATTCAGAGATTCATCTGCTTTGTCTCCTCTGTGCTGTTATCAAATGTTTGTACCACAACATCTGACATAGTTACTGGTAAAAAATATTTCTTTTCTATTCATAAATTACTGTTGTTCAGTTGAAAATACTTGTTTGTAGTTATTTGACAACTACAAATATTTCTCATGCACTATCACAATGTATCCCAAGTTGATGTTCCTGAAAGCCACAAAAAAAAAAAACCATAAAACTCTCAATGAAATTTAAAATAATGGACAAAAGAATCTGAATTTCTCTAAAGAAGAGAAAACCTGGCCAATAAGCACACACAATAATGATTAACATCACTAATAGGAGAAATTCACAATAAAGCACTTGGAAGTATTACCTCCTATTACTTAACATGTTTATTTTCTGAAAGGAAAAAGACACCAGCTGTTAGGTTATGACAGATGTAGTACAGCTGTGTGGAGAATTACTAATTACATGGAACAGCATACATATTGCTAAAGGATTTACAAATGAAAAACTACGACGCAGGCAGCAAGTCTGCTCTGGGCATATACCAGAGGAGATCTAATCATTACTAGATGAAGGCATTAGTACTTTCATGTTTTCACCTTTCAGAGTAACAGAAATATGGAAGCTCTTGAAGAAACTGTGAGAGACAAAATGATTAAAATGTTCTATAAACACAAGGGAATATTATTCACCTCTAAGAATGGCTAAGATCCCACTATCTCTTATAGCATAGATGAGCAGTCAGATGACCTAAATGAAATGAGTCAGCTGTAAGGATATATGAGCTCCTTTGATTTTGGACTCCAGAAAAACATTGAAAAGTGCAATTCAAATATGTGGAAATGGAAACCTGAAGAGCAGGTGTGACAGTGAGAGGACCACACAGATACAGGTGAATAGCCACAAAGAGGTAGATACACAGAAAGAGAACATGCACAAATCTGAAGAGCAATACAGGATTCCATCTGTCCTTCACTCAAAAAGAAAAACAATTGATCTGAGAAGTGAAGACTATACAAATTTATTTCATGTGTCATTTCAATATGTAATATATTAATATATGTTAATATGTATGTCAATATGTTAATATAATTTCCCATAGAAACATGCTGTAGACATTAAATCTACCCAGTGAAAATTTTGAAAGAAAACATGTACTGATGGTTCTTTCAAATTAATCCACTAGACTGTTGTACTGGCTAATTTTGTCTCAACTTGACACAGCTGCATTTATCACAGAGAAAGGAGCTTTAGTTGAGGAAATGCCTCCATGAGATCCAGCTGTAAGGTATTTCCTCAATTAGTGATCAAGGGGGAGGGCCCCTTATGGGTGGGACTATTCCTGGGCTGGTAGTCTTAGGTTTATAAGAGAGCAGGCTGAGCAAGCCAGGGGAGGCAAGCCAGTAAAGAACATCCCTCCATGGCTTCTGCATCAGCTCCTGCTTTCTGACCTGCTTGAGTTCCAGTCCTGAATCCTTTGGTGATCAACAGCAGTATGGAAATGTAAGCCGAATAAACCCTTTCCTCCCCAACTTGCTTCTTGGTCATGATGTTTGTGCAGGAATAGAAACCCTGACTAAGACAACTGTATAAATCGTTTCAGTCTTTAAGAATCCCTAATGACTTGATGCTGTGAGAGTTCTGTGTGTCACCAAGATTTAACCAATATATGATATACAGTGATTGTCAGATCCCAAGACAAAGAAAATGAGTCTTTCTCTTTTATATTTTGATTTTTTTCTTGCTTAGACTTAACTCTCTGAGTGCCTGTGAATTTTTGTATGTTGAGATTACATCCTTTACGTCTCATTTTACTCTCACTGTTCATGTTCTCTTCGATTCATAGATAGTTTTTACAAGCTGTATCTGAGCTCAGTTACCCACTCTTCAGAAGACATTCCATCGAAGTGCTTGTCCTTACTGAACATACCTTGAGAACCTTGCACATGATCTCACACACTGAGAAGGTTTTCTCTGCTCGAGTCCAGTCCCAGGTGGTCACCTTTAAAAGAGAGGTAATAACAGACTATTGGTGCTAGTCAGGCATTTCTGTTTCCCTCTGCTTCATCTAGTTAATAACACTTTCATAGAAGTGTTTCTTTAGTCTCTCAGTGATACTCCATTTAAAGTTCCTTCTATAGCATTTGGGTTTTATTTTCAAAATTTGTCAGGAGTTGTCTCCCCTTTTCAGGACACATTTTATGTTGTTTGTAATAATTTCCACTTGAAAAAATCTTTTATGTCTTTAAAATAATTCTTGTATTATTTTAAAACAAATATTAAATGTGCCACTACTAAATATGCATTTCCCTTAGTAAGATATAGAGAAAATAGACATCAATAATTGTCTCCATTATTCAAAAATAGATTATTGATATTTTAAAACCATTCTAAAATTATTAAGATAATGTGAAGATGTCAACTCTACTCTAAAGTTAGTTGCCTTGCTTATTCTAAAATATTTCATCTCTCCAAGAAGAAGAAATTATTCAGGGTAGAAATATAGCAAAATATATAAACTACTATTTTTTCCTTTGTGGTACTATGAATTTTATGTGGACATAAACATTGAAAATAGTAATGATTCAGACTTGAGAACTCTCAGATCATTTATACCTTTAAACCTGTCAGTGAACAGCATGGTATCTTGTGTTTAAAGTCAATAAATAATTATTGGATGCTAATTCTTGGTAAGGTACATGTTTTCAAAGCAAACCTTTTAAGAAAATAAATGCACAGATATACTGAGTTTACATAGAATATACAACAGAACATATTACAAACAGATTAAGTTCCAGAAGAATTGAACAGTATGGAAGGTCATATATTAAACTGTGATACCAACAGCCGAACTTGAATATTCCCCCAAAGACACATGAATGGTTGTTTCTGGTCTTTTATATTTTGGAACATGGCAAGACATTGAGAAGTTGGGCTATAATGTAAGAAAGTTTATGTCATTAGGGACATGAACTTCCATGGAGTATTAACATCTGAAGTCCTTCTATTTTCTCTATCTCCTGGCTGCCTGCCATAAGGCAAGCTTCCTCACCTGGTGTGTACTCCAAGCATGTTGTACTGTGCTGCCCTAAACTATACAACACATGTGGCCATGAACTGAAACTTCTGACACTGCATGACAAGATAAAATTTTGTTTTTCTTTAGTGGCTGACCTAGCTACATAATATTTTACAGTAGGGGAAAACTAACATATTCATGTATCACCCAGAAATATTTCTTTTTTTTCCCAAGAATAATAAAATTGCATTTAAACTATTGTGGGATTTGTATGTCTTCTGTTGTTTTGTTGTGTTATAGTAGTTTGTTTGAAGACAGCGTTTCACCTTTTATACGTGGCCAGCCTCAAACACTCGTCTTCTTTCCTCAATCTCCCATGCTCAGAGACTGCAGGCATGTGCCATCACACTGGCCTTTCATTTAGGCTTTTAGCAGCATAGAATTTGACTTAATATATATAGACTTGATATTGACTGATTATTTTGAAGTGCTATTTATTATATGTTAATAATATTTTAAATATAAACTGACACCTTAATGCTGAAAATAAAATGTTCCAAATACTGACTAAGGACTCTCAAAGAGTCTGTAGATACAAAAGGAATAAAATGTTCATTAATATAAAATAAATGTTTAAATCTCTTACTCTACCTATCATCATTACTTTTTCACCCAGTACATGAAATTGCTTGACATATCTTTGGGGACATTTCTTAAATCCTTTGCAATGTCTTCATGAAATGTTTAACAACAATATTATAATTTGAGCCATTTATCAGGTTCTTAAGCAAAAAACATCCAATGTCTTCTAAGCTCTACATTTGACAAAATATTTTAAACAGACATTAATGATTTCCTAAATCCCTTATTTTCAAAATACATTGTTAATTACGTGTTGCTCAGGTGATGTGAGCTTGCTATAAGCAGATCTGGGAGTTCAAACATTTGACTATAAACACTTACTGGGGGTGACAGGAATCTGTAGAGACAGGAGCCCCTCAGGGCAAGAAACACAGGTGTATATACACGATCATGGAGGGATTCCTGCTCCCGTGCTTCACACCAACCCATGTAGACTATCTGCAAGGAAAGTGAGTGCTGTTAACTGACAAAATACACTTTACATATTGTAGTCTATTTGTGTGTCTTGTGCTGAAAAAATTTCATGAAAAATTATCAAATTGATTTATAGCAAATTCCAATAAACAACAGAGGACTTTGTCTCTATAACATTGTCAAACATTGCCTTATGACATTTGGCATGAGCTACTTTCTCACACATTCCCTCTCTTTTTCTGCTCTTAAAAGTATGTACTTACAATAGACTATTAGCTTAACTATTGTTTTACCAATTAGTTATATTTATTATGCCTGAATATTCTCATAGTATAAAACATGTATATGAGCAATGTAAGCATTTTCCTGTCGGTCTATCCACTAGAATGTAGCACACCATCCTCTGGGATTCACAAGATAGGATGACAAAACACTTATTCTGAGCACTAACCTCAGGTAGTAAAGTAATAATTTCTTATAATTAAAAAAATTGAGGTTCATTTGTACACATCAAGATATAGTGACTGATCATAGTTCTGGGTCTTGTTGACTGAGAGGAATCAGTTTCTAAGGGAAAGCACTTTTCTGTAGAGAGCATCTCTTGAGCAATATATAGAAGCTTCAGTTGTCAATAAAAGGCTACTGGCCTTTGAGCTTAGCAGGAAAGAGGGAGGAGGAAATTGCAGTATAGAAAGGGGACTCTGAGATAGGTTGGGGAAAGAAAATTTGCCCTAAACTCTGGAGAAGAAGGTAGCATAAACCTGACAGGAGGTAACTAACCACAGAATACTTAAACCAGTTAAGTAAGCTGTATGCTAGTCAGGGAATAACCCAAAGCATTTTAGCTAAGAAATTATTCATAAATTATTTATCTCAGAGTTATTATTTGTGAAAACAACGAGGCTGAGTGGAAAAGTTCAATTCTACATTTGGCATGCCATACATGGGGCATAAAATCCAAACTTAGAAAAGTCCCTGGTGTGAGAGACAGGGCAGTTACACTGTTCCTCATGTTCTACCATTAAATTGCTATGAGACTCAACACACACAAATGTTGGTTGAATGTTAGTTTTGATATTGGATTCACATTTTATTGATTCCATATGGGAAGACCCTTCTGATCTCACCAGTTTTACTTTCTTATTTTCAGACATTGATTCATTAATTACATTGTTTTCTATAACACCTTCTTATGTCCAATAAAATATGAAACATATGAGGAAGCTCAGCTGGGCTTAGTGTCCATTACACTGCTTCCAAGATACAATGGTGGGAGTAGCAGAGTGTCCACCACAGCTGTCATCCAGCTGCTAATACCAAATTGCCAGCTCATTGCAGAAGATAAGTTCCTTCTTGGGTCCAAACCTGGACTTAAGATGGTTTATATACAGCATACTATTGTAACAGTTGAAAAATATTATCACAAGAACCTTTACAAACAATTCCCACTTATACCCAATGACATTTTCTTCCTAGTCCATCATTTTTTTCCTGTATAATAAACTGGATTTTTCATTATCTTAGTTTATATTATAATAACTCTCTTGCATTTATAAAGTCTCTGATTTAACAACTTTAGGAATTGTGATTTACATATCTTCTCTAGAGAATTAATGTATGTTGAAATTTGCATTATAATTGAACACTTCTTAGACTTCTCAGTTGTTAATGAAATAATAATAAGATTCAGACACAATAAATTATTTGGATTTATTTTTATATAGTCAATTATAATTAATAAAATGATACCAAACATTGAAAATAATAAAGTCACTCTCTTCATAAAAACATTTAACTATGTATACATTTACACAAACATACACATATGCACACACACACTCACAAATGCAGGCATGCACGCATGTTGAAACACGCTACAGTCCTTTGAAAAGAAGGATTTCGATTATGAAATTGGCCAAGAGTCCTGGCCTGAGTGCAAGCTTGTAGTCCATGTCCTTTCTTAATGATTGATGTGGAAGGGTTCAGTCTACTGTGGATGGTGACACCTATGGGCAGTTGTTCCTGGATGGTTTAATAAAACAAACTTGGAATCCATCCCATACACAGTCACCAAACCCAGACACTATATTGAATGACAACAAGTGCTTGCTGACAGGAACCTGATACAGCTGTTTCCTGAGAGGCTCTGTCAGTGCCTGACNAATACAGAGGTGGATGCTCTCAGCCAACAATTGGAATGAGCACAAGGTCCCCATTGGAGAAGCTAGAGAAAGGACCTGAGGAGCTGAAGGAGCTTGCAGCCCCATAGGAGGCTGCCAACAACAATATGAACCAACCTGTACCCCCAGAGCTCCCAGCAACTAAACCATCAACCAAGGAATACACATGGAAGGACCCATGGCTTCAGCTGCATATGTAGCAGAGAATGGCCTTGTCAGTGATAGGAGAGGCCCTTGTTCCTGGGAAGGCTCCATGCCCCAGTGTAGAAGAATGCCAGGACAGTGAAGTGGGAGTGGGCAGGTTGGTGATTAGGGGGAGGAGGGATGGGATAGGGGGGTTTCAGAGGGGAAACCACAAAGGGGAGAACATTTGAAATACAAGTAAAGAAAATATCTAATTTAAAAAAGAAGAAGAAGAAGAAGAAGAAGAAGAAGAAGAAGAAGAAGAAGAAGAAGAAGAAGAAGAAGAAGAAGAAGAAGAAGAAGAAGAAGAAGAANAAGAAGAAGAAGAAGAAGAAGAAGAAGAAGAAGAAGAAGAAGAAGAAGAAGAAGAAGAAGAAGAAGAAGAAGAAGAAGAAGAAGAAGAAAACTAAGCAAGCAATGAAGAGCTAGCCTGGAAGTAGTGCTCCCACTCAGTCTCTGTCAGTTGCTATCTCCAGGTGCATTGAGTTTCCACCTTGATATCCCTCAGACATGGACTGTAACCTGAGAGTTGCCAGCTGAAATAAACTCTTTCCCCCATAAGTTGCCTTTGGTCGTGGTGTTATATCACAACGATGAAACTCTATGTGTCAAATTGGTACCAGAATCATATGGTATTGCTATGGTAGACCTGAATATATTTTATGTAGTATTGCAAAAGGATTTTGGAATTTTGGAATTAAAAAAAAAAAAAAAAAACAACTATTGAGTGTTTAATGCTTAGTGAGCTGTTTGGGGAACTAGGAAGTTAAACCTGAGAATGTTCAGATAATCTAGACCCAGCTTGTGGAGCTTCAGAGGGAAATTGGAGTGTTCCATAAAGACTTTAAGATTATTCAGTATTTTGAATTAGACTTCATCAGCTACGGCTGAAGACTTGGCTGCGATGAAAAAGACTCCAACATCATTGAGGCACTATCTTCTGGAAATTTTTTTCCTCAGGATCAGCATAGAGTAGCTATGGCCCAGAGGTGGCAAATGTGGTACCTCATTCTGGCATATTAGCCCAGAAGCTTGGAATACCCATGATACAATTCACAAAACACACCAAATTCAAGAAGAAGGAAGACTAAAGTGTGGATACTGCATTCCTCCTTAGAATAGGGAATAAAATACCTATGGGAGGAGTTTCAGAGACAAGGTGTGGAGCAGAGACTGAAGGAATGACCATCCAGAGACTGCCCCACCTGTGGGTTCATTCCCTATACAATCAACAAACCCAGACAATTTTGTGGATGCCAACAAGTCCTTACAGACAAAAGCCTGTTATAGCTGTCACTGGAGAGGCTCCACCAGTGCCTGACAAAATATAGAAGTGGATCCTTGCAGCCTACCATTGGACTGAGCACAGGGTCCCTAATGAAGAAGGTAGAGAAAGTACCCAAGGAGCTGAAGGGGTTTGCAGCCCCATAGGAGGAACAACAATATGAACTAACCAGTGCCCCCAGAGCTCCCAGGGACTGAATCACCAACCAAAGAGTACATGGTGGGACTCATGGCTCCAGCTACATATGTAACAGAGAATGACCTAGTCATCAATGGAAGGAGAGGCCCTTGATCCTTTGAAGTGTCTATGCCCCAGTGTAGGGGAATGCCAGGGCCAGGAAGCAGGTGTGAGTGAGTTGGTAAGCAGGGTGGGGCGAAGCAGGTAGGGGGTTTCCAGTGAGGAAACCAGGAAAGGGAAAAACATTTGAAAGAAGATGATTTAGTAAAAAACGTTCTAGAGTGGTGATCAAAGCCATGAATATGGGTAGAAAATAAACAGGGTAAGAAACAGGCGTCACAATGAAAAATCAAACCCTTAAAATCTAATTCCCAAGTGAGAAGAGATAAACAGAGCTTAGACACAGAGAAATGCTCACACACAAAGGGATTCCCAAGTATACATAAAGGGTCAGTCTACTAAGAACTATAATTGAACAGAGGTATTTCATCATAATTCTTCAGAAAACTAGAGATAAAACAAACATAATAAAAGTGGCCAAGAATCAGGAAAAAGTTGTTGCTCTTTTGTAGTGTTAAAGATAGAAGAGAGGGCCAATACATGTTAGGCAAGTGTTTGTTTGTCTGTTTGGGGTTTTTTTTTGTTTTCTTTTTGTTTTTGTTTTTGTTTTTTTGTTTTTTTTTTTTTACTGATAGGAACCAATTTTAATGTCATATGTAACATAGTGTATACTTTAATCGATCTGGTAAAAATTATAATAAAGAGAAATGCCTGAAATCAGAATACCTGATCCTTAAATACACACGCATACACACATATATTTAAATACATGTATATATTTATATAAATATAGTACATCACTNTGTATATATATACATACATATATATATATAATATCCAAATATTATAATAATCCAAATTATGTTGAAAGAAACAAAAGTTGAATTAATAACTAACTTCTAAATGGAAACAAAATAGGATATTATATGTCATGAATATCAATATATAAAACAGAAAATCCCAGTAACCCACATTTCTATATATGTATGAATTATCATTTAAGATGAAATTTGGGCTTTTATGACCATGGCATCATACCAGTCTTGGAGAAGCCGAAATATTAGTATCCAGAGAAAAGGAGGGAGACAAACCCAAGAAAGATAGGAAATGTCCCAGAGAAAGGAGCAAAACAAACTTAGAGAAACTAAGGCATTAAATGATCAAATGTTGGTTCTTTCGCTACTAATGTCCATAAAACTGCAACACTGAAATGACAAGTGCAGATTGGTGACAACAGTCTACTCTTGCAGTCTGTTGTCAAGTGACATCAGTGCATCCAGCACAGTTTAGCAGTCATGTCCTCACTCTTAAAGCCCTATCAAGCTGCTCAGTGAAGACTCTACCTCCGTCACACTTCACTCTAAATATTCTTCTATTTTTAGAAGATCATGATGGTTATTTAAACTGAACTTATGCCTATAATATTTCCCACAATAGAAAATAAAACAATAATGAAACTATATATACAAGTTAATTTCTGATAATATTAAAGTCAATTAGGTCAGAGAAACAGCATTATTTTATGAGAAAATTTCTCAAAAAATAGCAAGATTAGCAGCAGTGTTTACATAATGTTTGCAACTTATTTTTAATATATGCCTCTCCATTATTAGTTTAGCTTCCAGAACATGTCCTCTTTACACATCTGACAGAAAATGTGGAAAAAAAAATAGTACCACATACCTCTGTGACAGTAAGTATTGTTTTCATAGGATCCCAAACACTCAAGCTATTTTAATCTCTAACCAGTAAAGTGAAAAGTGCAAAATACCAAAACAACCAGAAAAAAAACTCAAATATTCAGCAATGCTAGACAACGCTAAAGAAGAGAGAGAGACAGAGAGACACAGAGACAGAGAGACACTGAGAGATAGAGAGAAGGAAACCAGCATTGGGGAAAGAGAAAGTGCACAGCAGAAGTACAGTGTCCCCAGCCTAAGCTATGACCCTGCTGGCTCTAATAAGAACTTTCATACTACATTAAACAAGCAGTAAATAAAACAAAAGGCAAAGGGAACTTTGTCTTGCTCATGGAGCATGTATATTTCATGGGGAACAGAAGTTATACTAACAAGAGGAACTGAAACATTAAGACGAATATAGTCCAAATGTAAAACTGCTGCAGTGTTGCTCACAGTAGAACACCATCCAGAGCAAAAAGCACTACTAGAAGAAGAGAGAATCATTCTGTGAGACTGTAGGATCAGAGCTCCAATATGATATGACAATGATCAGGCATGGTGTTTTTTTTAAAAAGCTTTTTAAAAATTGTTTAAATTAAAAATTCCAAATAAAAATGCCAAAGAACATGGTCAAATGGAGAAGTCTCATTTATCAAAATATGCCAATTACCAAATAAGGCTCTATACTCACTGAGGCACACAAGTTAATATGTTTTAAGCAGTTTCTTATACCTAAAAGAATCAATGTTCAACAAGAAATTTGAACAAAAAAAAAAGGAAATGAGAACAAGTTGACTTCAATTTTGGTGTGAACTTCAAGAAGTGTGTACAAATCAATTAAAATCTTTAAATCTCTGTATTTGGATAATAGACAAGGTTCAAATGACTTTCATCATTCAAATGATCAGGTTCTGTTCTAAGTAGAATTTGGAACTCAGGAGGGAGTAGAAAATCTTCCACTGAAAGTTTAACACTGATATGTTAAAACTAAGCAACAACATCATAGGTGAAAGGATGAATCATAAACGAAGTAAGACATTAGTCTGTCAAATAAAATCTAAGAAATTCAACTAATATTGTTCTTAGGAACACTCTATACACACGCATTTGATAAACCTGATAATCCATGGTTAATGATATATATTTCCTTTTAGAAAAAGATGAAAAAGTAAGGAAAATAGGGACAGATGTTAATTAAATAGTAAATAAAGCTGCAATACAGTTGTTCAAAGTTTACTATTCTTATCATTAGTATTAAGAGCAAGAATATCTTCATTCTCAGACCTCACAAACACTTCAAGAATGTAAAATGCAATATTTATAAAATTAATTTTGAGTTTAAAATGGACTACAATGATTTCTAGAATATCAGAAATGATGGAGGAAATTTTTCAAAAATAAATAATCTTATAATTACTAAGGCAATTCAATTTGTTATTTAAAACTAGAAAGAAAAATGTGAGGATAGGTTAAATATGTCCTTAACTTCTGTTAATCATTGGAAAAAAACAAACTACATACTTGCAAAATCTTTCAGAGAACTGAATTAAGAAATGAGCAATCCTCAGGTCACTTTACACGGTCATTATGACCTAAGAAACTGAGTTTACAAGGATACTTAGTATGAAATGAACATTTTCCCTGAAATATACTGTTTAAAATGTTTTGTTTTTTATCTAAAAATGTTTCATGCAATGTATTTTGATTATGTGTGCCCCTCCCCCTACTTCTCCCAGGTCCTCCTACCCATCCAGCTTCATGTTGTCTCTTTCTTTTTCTGGAGAGAGAGAGAGAGAGAGAGAGAGAGAGAGAGAGAGACAGAGACAGAGACAGAGACAGAGACAGAGACAGAGACAGAGACAGAGACACACAGAGAGACTCAGAGAGAGACAAAAAGACAAAACAAAACAAAAATTCACTATAGAAACAAAATATAACATGGCTAATTCCTAGCCATGAGACCTGAACTATAGCATTCCTCAGTGACACTATATTGGAAAAACAAAAAAGATCTTACATTTCCCAGCAGGTATCATTTGCAAGTAGCTTCTTAGTTAAGATAGGACTTTGCATCTACTTTCTTTTTCATGGCTGGGATTTTATTTGGCTTGAACTGTATGACCTGAACCTTGAGAGGAATGGTTTGATGAAGACACCCCACTTAGGATTGAGTGCTACAAAGTCTCTGTCTCTGTCTCTGTCTCTGTCTCTCTGTCTCTCTCCTCTCTCTCTCTCTCTCTCTCTCTCTCTCTCTCTCTCTCTCTCTCTGCTGTAGGTCTCAAATTCCCACCTACTTCAAGAAAGAACGTCTCTGAGAAGAGTTAAGTTTGGTATAGGAGACTGCAACTTACAGTATATGTACAACTGGAGATGTCCAGGAACAGACTCTTAAAAGGTCGGACTTGTATTACAGTAGATGGATATGTTATCTCTAGAAGTGTGACATTCTTATTTGTTAATATTCTATATAGTGATGCCTGTAACTGTCATTCTAAAGAAGAATAACAACACAAAATGTGTGGAAAAATATGAACCAATCTATGGGCATAGCAGTATGTCATTAAGAGTAATTTTATTTCTGAGTTCCCTTAGCAGAGTTATAGTAGAAGGTATTCCACAGGGCACATCTAGTCTGAGGTTCTTGGTCACTTTAGCAGTGTCATTTCATGGGTTAGCTTGAAATCCAATAAAAAAACACTTCTATATCGTTTATGCCAATATTGTATTAGTATGTCTTGCAAGGTTATTTTTTAGTGCAATACTTTTTGTGGTTGTGAGTTACCAGACTCTGGATGAATGTTTCTAATATCATCCATTTACCTACAAATATTATAATTTCATTTTTCTTAACTGATTAAAGTTCTGTTCATGTAACTGCACCTTTTTTTTCAAATGTATTCATTGATTGATGAATATCTAAGCTATTTCCATCTTCTGGCTATTATGGAATAGTACAGCAATGAACATGGATGAGCGAACTGTAGTTATTTGAATATATACTGTATCTGTATCATGAGGTAGATCATGGTTCATATTCCTGAAAATCATCCACGAATGTTTTCATAGTTACTGCTTCCACTAAAGTAAATGTTTGCATTTCTCTCCATCCTCCAAGCATATACTGTCATATTTTTTCTTTTTTATTATAGCTTTTAAAATATTGAATACAGCTCCAATGACTTGGGCAAGTGTAAATATGGCATATGTTAAGGTATTTTAGGCACATTTGATGTCAATGGTTTGTTTTATTTTGATAAACAGATCCTAGAAAGAACTGATTGCTCTCTATATGTCTAGAGACTCAGAGAGAGACAAAAAGACAAAACAAAACAAAAATTCACTATAGAAACAAAATATAACATGGCTAATTCCTAGCCATGAGACCTGAACTATAGCATTCCTCAGTGACACTATATTGGAAAAACAAAAAAGATCTTACATTTCCCAGCAGGTTTCATTTGCAAGTAGCTTCTTAGTTAAGATAGGGCTTTGCATCTACTTTCTTTTTCATGGCTGGGATTTTATTTGGCTTGAACTATATGTTTTCTGCTTGTTCGTTGTAACAGTTTCCTTGGGTTCCTATGGGTTCCATGAGCCCTGTTATGTGTGGAAGAAACTATTTCCTTGAAGTCTTCTACCACATTTGGCTTTTACAATATTTCTCCCTCTTCATCCACCATTATTTTCCAGCATGTGTGGCTTCATGAGTGTGAAGCCATCCTGGACTATATAGACAGACCTCATCTTTGAAATCAGATCTCAACCCAAACTGAAGCAAAAGCAGTTTCTCTAATATGAATATGGATTGAATGAAGTGGCACTAATCAGGATACATCAACTTTCCAAATGTTTCCCCTCTGCAGCTGCTTTTCTCTTCAAACCTACAGAGTTTCTAACGATGTAAAAGGTTTCCTTCCTCTACATCATTGTCAACACTGTTTTTTGAGATTGATCAAATATGCTCATTGTTTGGTAATTTCAAACACTTAAGTAATAAATAATGTATATTTTCTAACTCTGTCCCATTGCATTCCCTACCCCTCTATCCCCTGTTGGAGACTTTTTCCCAACCAGCTCTCTCTCATTCTCATGACTTCTTTTTGTAGGTAGGATCCTCTGAATTTAATTAGAGTTTTTAACACAGGAGTAGGTCTAAGGGCTAATTATCCCTTTAGATCACATAAATCTTTTGTGTGTTTTGATTTTTGACATCAGGCATCCTAACGTAAAAAGTGGTATAGCTTATGGTGAGCTGTATTCGCCTTCCTCTCAGATCAGTGATGTTAAACATCTTTCTACACACTTTATCCCTTTCTTGAGAAAAAGAAAAGAAAAGAAAAGAAGAAAAGAAAAGAAAAGAAAAGAAAAGAAAAGAAAAGAAAAGAAAAGAAAAGAAAAGAAAAGAAAAGAAAAGAAAAAAACCTAACATATCTTTGTTCTTATTTTAACTTTACCCTAAATAATTTCATTAGTTATCTATAACTTGAGATAACAACCCTTCATTAGGTGTCTTACTTGCAAATATCTACTTCCATTCCAGGAATTGTCCTCTGACATACTTTCTGTTTTCTTTGCTGTGCAGAAGCTTGCTTTGGATGATAATTTATCTTAGATTTCTTTTTTTATTAGATATTTACTTTATTTACATTTCAAATATTCCATTTCCTGGTTTCGTACTGAAAAACTCCAATCCCCTACCCTATTTCCCTGCTCAACAACCCACCAACATGCACTTCCTCGCCCTGGCATTCCCCCTTCACTGGTGAATAGAGTCTTCGCAGGATCAAGGGCCTCTCCTCCCATTGATGACTGACTAGGCCATCCTCTGTTACACATGCAGCTGGAGTCATGAGTCCCACCATGTGTATTCTTTGGTTAGTAATTTAGTCCCTGGGAGCTCTGGGGGTACTGGTTAGTTCATATTGTTGTTCCTCCTATAAGGATGCTAATCCCCTCAGCTCTTTGGGCCCTTTCTCTAGATACTTCAATGGGGACCCTGTGCTCAGTCCAATGGTAGGCTGCAAGGATCCACTTCTCTATTTGTCAGGCAATGGTGGAGCCTCTCCAGTGACAGCTATAACAGGAGTCTGCCAGTAAACACTTGTTGGCATCCAAAAAAGTGTCTGGGTTTGGTGATTGTATACGGGATGGATCCCCCGGTGAGGCACTCTCTGGATGGTAATTCCTTCAGGCTCTGCTCCACACTTGGTCTCTGTAACTCCTTCAATGGGTATTTTGTTCCCCCTTCTAAGAAGAATAGAAGTATCCACACTTTGGTCTACCTTCTTCTTGAGTTTCATGTGGTTTGTGAATTGTATCTTGGGTATTCCAAGCTTCTGGCCTAATATCTACTTATCAGTGAGTACGTATCATGTCTGTTCTTTTGTGATTGGGTTACCTCACTCAGGATGATATTTTATGGTTCCATCCATTTGCCTAAGGATTTCATAAATTCATTGTTTTATATGCCCCAGTACAGAGGAAGGCCAGGGCCAAGAAGTGGGAGTGGGTGGGTAGGGGAACAGGGCAGGGGAGGGTATAGGGAACTTTCAGGATAGCATTTGAAATGTAAATGAAGAAAATATCTAATAAAAATTGAAAAAAGTGAATAAATAAATAAAATGTACACACACACACACACACACAAAATCATTGTTTTTAATAGCTGAGAAATACTTCATTGTGTAAATGGACAACATTTTCTGTGACCATTCCTCTGTTGAGGGACATCTGCTTTCTTTCTAGTTTCTGGCTATTATAAATAAGACTGCTGTGAACATAGTGGAGCATGTGTCCTAATTACATGTTGGAGTNTCTTCTGGGTATCTGCCCAGGAGTGGTATTAGTGGGTCCTCAGGTAGTATTATGTTCAGTTTTCTGAGGAATAACTAAACTGATTTCCAAAGTAGTTTTACCAGCTTGCAATCCCACCAGCAATGGAGGAGTGTTCCTCTTTCAACACAACCTTGTCAGCATCTGCTGTCACCAGAGGTTTTGAACTTAGCCATTCTGACTGGTGTGAGGTGGGATCTCAGGGTTGTTTTGATTTGCATTTCCCTGGTTGCTAAGGATTTTGAACATTTCTTTAGATGCTTCTCAGCAATTCTGTATTCCTCAGTTGAGAATTCTTTGTTCAGCTCTGAATTCCAATTTTAATAGGATTATTTGGGTCTTTGGAGTCCAACTTCTTCAGTTATCTTTATATATTGGGTATTAACTCTCTATCAGATGTAGGATTGGTAAAGATATTTTCCCAATCTGTTGATTGCATTTTTATCCTATTGACAGTGTCCTTTGCTTTACAGGAGCTTTGCAATTTTATGAGGTCCCATTTGCTGATTCTTGATCTTAGAGCACAGACTATTGGTGTTCTGTTTAGGAAATTTTGCCCTATGCCCATATCTTCGATGCTCTTCCCCACTGTCTCCTCTATTAAGTTTCAGTATCTCTGGTTTTTATGTGGAGTTCCATGATCCACTTTGATTTGAGCTTTGTACAAGGAGATAGGAATGAATCAATTGGCATTCTTCTACATGCTAATCGCCAGTTGAGCCAGCATCATTTGTTGAAAATGCTATCTTTTTTCCACTGGATAGTTTTAGCTCCTTTGTCAAAGATCAAGTGACCATAGGTGTATGGGTTCATTTCTGGGTTTTTAAATTTTATTGATCTACCTGCCTGTCACTGTACCAATACCGTGCAGTTTTTATCACAATTGCTCTGTAGTACAGCTTGAGGTCAGGGATGGTGTTTCCACCAGTCATTCTTTTATTGTTGAGAATAGTTTTCACTATCCTAGGTTTTGTGTTATTCCAGATGAATTTGCAAATTGCTCTTTCTAACTCTGTAAAGAATTGAGTTGAAATTTTGATGGTGATTGCATAGAATCTGTACATAGATTTTGGTAAGATGGCCATTTTTATTATATTAATCCTGCCAATATATGAGCATGGGAGATCTTTCCATCTTCTGAGATCTTAGATTTCATTCTAAAGAGACTTGAAGTTCTTATCATACAGATCTTTCACTTGCTTAGTCAGAGTCACACCAAGGTATTTTATATAATCTTTGTGACTATTGTGAAGGGTGCTCTTTCCCTAATTTCATTCACAACCTGTTTATCTGTTTTGTAGAGGAAGGCCACTGAATTGTTTGAGTTAATTTTATGTCCAGCTACTTTGCTGAAGTTATTTTTTTAAATCAGGTTTAGGAGTTCTCTGGTAGAATTTTTGGGTCACTTTAGCATACTATCATATCATCTGCAAATAGTGATATTTTGACTTCTTCCTTTACAATTTGTATCCCTTTGATCTCCTTTTGTTGTCTGATTGCTCTGTCTAGCACTTCAAATACTATACTGAATAGGTAGGGAGAGAGTAGGCAGCCTTGTCTAGACCCTGATTTTAGTGGGGTTGCTTAAAGTTTCTCTCCATTTATTTTGATGTTGACTACTGATTTGCTGTACATTGATTTACTATGTTCATGCATGTGCCTTGAATTCCTGAACTTTCCAAGATTTTATCATTAATGGGAGTTGGATTTTGTCAAATGCTTTCTCAGCATATAATGAGAAAATCATATGTTTTTTTTTCTGTGAGTTTGTTTATATAATGAATTATGTTGATGGATTTCTGTGTATTGAACCATCCGTTTCCCTAGGATGAAGCATACTTGATCATGATGGATGATCATTTTGATGATTTCTTGGATTTAGTTTGTGAGAATTGTATTGAGTATATTTGCATTGATATTCATAAGGGAAATTGGTCTGAAGTTCTATTTTGTGTTGGGTCTTTGTGTGGTTTAGGTGCCAAAATAATTGTGGCTTCATAGAATGAATTGGGTAGAGTACCTGCTGTTTCTATTTTGTGAAATAGTTTCAGGAGAATTGGACTCAGTTCTTCTTTGAAGGTCTGATAGAACTCTGCATTAAACACTTCTGGTTCTGGGCTTTTTTTGGTTGGGAACTACTAATGACTGTTTCTATTTCTTTAGGTGATATGGGACAGTTCAGATTGTTTATCTGATCCTTATTTAACTTTGGTACCTAGTATCTGTCTAGAAAATTGTACATTTCATCCAGATTTTCCACTTTTGTTGAATATGGGTTTTTCTAGTAGAATCTAATGATTTTTTGTATTTCCTTGATTTCTGTTGTTATGTCTCCCTTTTCATTTCTGATTTTGTTAATTAAGATACTGTCCCTGTGCCTTCTACTTAGTGTGGCTAAGGGTTTATCTGTTTTGTTGATTTTTCTCCAAGAACCAGCTTCTGCTTTGGTTGACTCTTTGAATAGTTCTTTTTCTTTCCCCTTGGTTGACTTCAGCCCTGAGTTTGATTATTTCCTGCTGTCTACTCCTCTTGGATAAATTTACTTCTTTTTTGTTCTAGCAATTTCAGATCTGTTGTAAAGCTGCTAGTGTATACTCTCTCTGTTTTCTTTTTTGGAGGCACTCAGAGCTATGAATTTTCCTCTTAGGACTATTTTCATTGTGTCCAATAGGTTTGGATTTTGTGGGTTCATTTTCATTAAACTCTAAATAGTCTTTAATTTCTTTTTTTTTTTTCTTGCTTGACCAAATGATCATTGAGTAGAGTGTTGTTCAGCTTCCACGTTTATGAGGGATTTCTATTATGATATTATTGAAGACCAGCCTTAGACTGTAGTGATCTGATAGTATACATTAGATTATTTCAATCTTCTTGTATCTGTTGAGACCTGCTTTGTAGCTCATTATATAGTTAGTTTTGGAGAAGGTACCATGAGGTGCTGAGAGGGTTTATTGTTTTATTTCAGGATAAAAGTTTCTATAGATAACTGTTAAATCCATTTGTTTCATAACCTCTCTTAGTTTCACAGTGTCTTTGTTTAGTTTCTGTTTCAATGGTTTTTCCATTGCAGAAATTGGAGTGTTGAAGTTTCCCACTATTATTGTATGTGGTGTAATGTGTTCTTTGACTTTTAGTAAAGTTTTGTTTATGAATGTGGGTGCCCTTGCATTAGGAGCATAGATATTCAGAATAGAGAGGTCATCTTGGTAGCTTTTTCCTTTGATGAGTATGAAGTGTTCTTCCTTATCTTTTTTGATAACTTTAATTTGGACATTTTTTTTTTTTTGATATTAGAATGGTTACTCCAGCTTGTGTCTTGGGACAATTTGCTTGGAGAATTGTTTTCCAACCTTTTACTGTAAGGTAGTGCCTGTCTCTGTCACTGAGGTAAATTTCCTTTATGATACAAAATGTTGGGTCCTGATTATGTCTCCAGTCTGTTAGTCTATTTCTTTTTATTGTGGAATTGAGTCCATTGATATTAAAGCTATTAAGGA
Organism: Mus pahari; assembly: GCF_900095145.1. Classification (NCBI taxonomy): domain Eukaryota; kingdom Metazoa; phylum Chordata; class Mammalia; order Rodentia; family Muridae; genus Mus; species Mus pahari. The sequence continues at coordinate 8,722,311 of NC_034611.1, read as the reverse complement.
AAAAAGATTGTTGCTTCCTGTTATTTTTGTTATTATTGGTGGAATTATGATTTTTGTGGTTATCTTCCATTTGGTTTATTAAAAGATTATTTTCTTGCTTTTTCTAGGATGTAGTTTTCCTCCTTGTGTTGGATTTTTGTTTCTTATCCTTTGTTTCTGGATTTGTGGAGAGATTTTGTGTTAATTTGTTTTTGTGATGGAATATATTCATTTCTCCATTGATGGTTATTGGGAGTTTTGCTGGATATAGTAGCCTGGGCTGGCATTTGTATTCTCTTAGCGTCTGTATAACATCTGTCCAGGATCTTCTGGCTTTCATGGTTTCTTGGGAGAAATCTGGTGTAATACTAATAGGTCTGCCTTTATATGTTATTTGACCTTTTTCTCTTAATGCTTTTAATATTCTTTCTTTGTTTTGTGTATTTGGTGATTTGATAATTATGTGACAGGAAGAATTTCTTTTCTGATCCAATCTATTTGCTGTTGTATAGGCTTCCTGTATGTTCATTAGCATCTCTTTCTTTAGATTAAGGAAGTTTTCTTCTATAATTTTGTTGAAGATATTTAGTGGCCCTTTACGTTGGGAATCTCCACTCTCTTCTATACCTAGTATCCTTAGGTTTGGTCTTCTCATTGCATCCTGGACTTCCTGGACTTTTTGAGTTAGGATCTTTTTGTAATTTTCATTTTCTTTAATTGTTGTTTCATTGTTTTCTATAGTATCTTCTGCCCCTGAGATTCTCTCTTCCATCTCTTGTATTCTGTTGGTGATGCTTGTATCTATAACTCCTGATCTCTTTCCTAGGTTTTATAACTCCAGGGTTGTCTCCCTTTGTGATTTCTTTATTGTTTCTACTTCCATTTTTAGATCCTGNATGNTTTTGTTCAATTNCTTCACCTGTTTNGATATGTTTTCCTGTAATTCTTTAAGGGAGTTTTGTGTTTCATCTTTAAGTGCTTCTACCTATTTACTTGTGTTCTCCTATAATTCTTTAAGGGATTTTTGTGTTTCCTCTTTAAGGGCTTCTATCTGTTTATTTGTGTTTTCCTGTATTTCCTTAAGGGTGTTATTTGTGTCCTTCTTAAAATCCTCTGTCTGCATCATGAGATATGAATTTACATACACATCTTGCTTTTCCGGTATGTTGGGGATTCCAGAACTTGCTGTGGTGGTGAACTCTGTTCTGATGGTGCCCAGTGTTCTTGGTTTCTGTTGGTAAGATTCTTGCATTTGCCTTTTGCCATCTAGTTATCTCTGGTGTTAGATATTCTTGTTGTCTCTTACTGGAGCTTGTTCCTCCTGTGGGTCTGTAAGCCTGTGTCAGCACTCCTAGGAGACCAGCTCTCTCCTGATGGAAGTTGTGTACAGTGGGCCCTGGAACAGCCCAAGCTCTGGATGCAGATGGTTGAGCGGAAGGGTCCTGTCCCAGCTGTTCCACTGATCTTATGTCCTGTGTGTTCCTGGATAGCCCCACTTCACACAGTTAGTGGAGAAAAAGTGGCTGTCTCATCTCTGAGCCTAGGAGTGAAAACATTCCTGGGAGAACAGGTGACACCTGGGGGGACCAATGCACAGTGGGCTGTGGAACAGCCTCAGCTCTCGGGTGCAGATGGCAGAGTGGAAGGATCCTGTCCCAGCTGCCCCAATGATCATGTACTCTGTGCGCTCCTGCCAGCCCTACTCCACACAATTATTGGAGAGAAAGTGGTTGTCTTACCTCGGAGCCCAGGATTAAAGATGATCCTAGGAGAACAGGTCTCTCCTGGCCCATATTTTAAGTTAATCTTGTCTATTATGACTGATGAAATCTCAAAGTAACTTGAAATATGCTTTTCCCTGATGGTTGATGTATGTTAGCCATGAATGGATTGAATATTTCTTTAAGTGTTTTTCAAGCATCTCTTTTTTATCATTCAAGAAGTGTTTAGGTCTATGCCTCATTTTTTTATTTGGCTTAATTGACTTTTTAAATTCTTCATATATTCTAGATAATAACCACTTATCAGATGCATAATTGCTAAACAGTTTTCTCTCTCTCTAGGGTACTAATTGTATGAATGACAGTTTTCATTAAATGCAGAACCTTTTCAGTTTCTTGAAGTCCCTTTTATTTATTGCTGTTTTTGGTTCCTGTGCTATTGATACTAAGTTCAGAAGGTCCTTTCTTATGTGAAGGAGTTCAACCCTACTTGCCCACTTCCTTTTCTACAATATAAAGGTGATATTGAGTTCTTTTATTCATTTTCAGTTGAGTTTTGAGAAGGGTGACAAATATGCACCTATTTTCATTCTTCTACATGCAGCCAACTAACTTGACCATTTGTTGAAAAGGCTGTCTTTCTCTAGTTTATATCATTAGGTTGTTTGTTGTTGTTGTTGTTGTTTCGTTTTGTCTTTTTTTTTTTTTTTTAGAAAATCATGTTTGTGGAATTATAGATATGTCTTCAATTGTATATCTCCTTTTATTTCAATACCATGCTGTTTTGTTACTTTAGATCTGTAATACAATGGTGATAAAATTTCCAGCAGTACTTTAATTATTCAGGATTGTTTTAGCTATCCTGCTTTGTGTGCATTTGTGTGTGTGTGTGTGTGTTCTATGAAGTAGTTTGTTAGAATTCTCATGGGGACTGCATTGATTCTGTACATTGCTTTTCATAATATGCTTGTTTTCTTTTTCTTGTTTTTGTTTTTACTTGTTTGTTTCTTTTTTAATGGATACTTTCTTAATTTACATTTCAAATGTTATCCCCTTTCAAATGTTATTCCTTTTCCCACCCCTACCCCCCTGACACCACCTATTCCATTTCCTCCTTTCCCTGCCTTTATGAGGGTGCTCCAACACACACTCACCCACTCTCACCGTGGGGCATTGAACCTTCACAGGTGCAAGGGACTCTTCTCCCATTGATGCCCGATTAGGCTATTCTCTGCTACATATGCAACTGGAGCCAAGGGTCACTCCATGTGTACTCTTTGGTTGGTGGTTCAGTCGCTGGAAGCTCTGGAGTATCTAGTTGGTTGATATTGTTGTTCTTCCTATGGGGTTGCAACAGCTTCAACTCCTTCAGTCATTTTTCTAATCCCTCCATTGGGGTCCCTGTACTCAGTCCAATGGTTGGCTGCAAGCATCTACCTCTGTACTTGTCAGGCTCTGGCAAAGCTTCTCAAGAGACAGCTACATCATGCTCCTGTCAGCAACTCAGTCACAGAACACACATGGTATACACTCACTGATAAGTGGATATCAGCCCAAAAGCTCAGAATACCCAAAGTACAATTCACAGGCCACATGAAGCTCAAGAAGGAAAACCAAACTGTGGGTGCTTCAGTTCTTCTTAGAAAGGGGAACAAAATACTCATGGGAGGCAATACAAAATGTGGAGAAGAGACTGAATGAAGGTAAGCCATCCAGAGACTGGTCTACCTGGGGACCCATCCCATATGGTTGACTGACTATGTCACCAAACCCAGACATTACCATGGATGTCAAGATGGTTTTTTCACAATGATGTCAGTTATAATAGGCAATTTTTAGCCCTAAGTGCCTAAATAGAACACTGGAGATATTTAATATTAGTAGCTCAATGACACAGTTAAGAGCTCTAAAAAGATGAATTAATACCAAAAAAAGTGTAGATGAGTAGAAATAACCTAACACAGGACTAAAATTAACGAAGTAAAAAAAAAAAAAAAACTCAAAAACTAATACAAATATTCAACCAAACCAACAGTTGTTTCTTTGATAAAAATCAGCAACATTGACAAATACTTAGCCAAATTAACCATAAGTTTGAAAGAAAATATTTAAATTACTAAAGCCAGAGAA
>NC_034611.1:8693792-8718408 GCF_900095145.1 Mus pahari | reverse complement strand
GAGAAAACCTGTCTCAAAAAAAATAAAAAAAAAAAAAAAAAAAAAAAAAAAAAAAAAAAAAAAAAAGGACATACTGTAAATATCTATATCTTACCAAACTGGAAGACCTAAATGAAATAGATGAACTTATTGATGTATACAACCTACCACAATTATATGAAAACAAAGTAAGTATAGAGACCCATTCCATTTAGTGAAATAGAAGCAACAATTAAAGGTCTTAAAACTGAAAAAAATTCCAGAGTCCTGGGAGAATTCTACCAGACCATCAAAGAACTAATGTCAATGTTCTTCAAATTATTCTCAAAACTGAAGAAACATTTTCTAATTCTTTTCTTCAACATTATGGCTACCTTAATCTTAGACATGACAAAGACTCCATATAAAGGAAAATTATAGAGAAATAAACCTATGAGCATAGGAGCTAATTTCTGAGTTTGAGGCCAGCCTGGTCTACAGAGTGAGTTCCAAGACAGTCAGAACTACACAGAGAAACCTGTCTCGAAAAAACCAACCAACCAACCAACCAACCAAACAAACAAACAAACAAAAATCAAACAGAAGTATAAAAAAGATATAAATCAATTAATGTTGCAGGAAATATTAAAACAACAAAAAAGAAAGCAACCTACACTATTCTGGCAGACACTCTAACACAGAGCTCAAAAATCTCTCCACCTGACTTGCTGAGTTACCATTGGCAGGTAGTTACCACACCAGCCCCATGATTTCAAATTCCCACAGACTTTTGGGGTACACTTCTTGCAAGCCTATGCTTTGCAGCCATATAGGAACTAAAAAAAATCTAAACATAAGAAACAGAAAAGAATCACAATGAGGAGCAGTATTAAGGGGTTTGTTAGTCCTGAGACAGTCTGAATGTTTAGAGCCTAGAAAGTATGCGACCAATATGGGTACAAAAATTTGTATTTAGGGTACCTCTTATTCAATGAGAGAATGGGATATAGTTGTCTCCCATGACAACTCTTGTGTAGGAGCACAGCAGAAGTTCTTCTCTTAGAAAAGGGAATAGAGAATAAGCTGAAAGAGCCAGACTTCTAACACAATAATGCCTTCATGGTAAACAGCCAGTCTCCATGGACCGAAAGCATCACCATGATATCAGCAACAATTCCTTCTGAAAATAGTTATCTCTCTTGTATAGTTAAATTATTAAAAAGTGAAAGCACTGTTTGTTTCAACATCTTCTTATAACATCTTGTTATAGACATTGTGTTTCTATCACATCTGACTTGCTGTCTTCTTGAAGCCATTACACTTATAATTTGTCTAATAACAGTCTTGTTTTCTAATGTTCCTTTCATTTTTGGCAACAATACATTTAAAATTACTATAGTTCACTTTAATTAATTCATGAATATATATTGCCATAAGTCTAATTCTTTCAACTAACACGTTCCATGAAATCATCCATGTTGTTCCATATAATTATAATTTAAGTCTGCTTGCTACATACTATTAAGTCACAGATGCTAGTGTACACACACGTAGTAACTCTACTGGTGGATATACAGTGTCTTAATATTTTCATACACAGGTGAGTAGCCAGGACTACTCATAAAGCTGCTACCAATTCTCTTGCATATGGGACCCAGTGCCTCTACATCCCTAGGAGAATAAGTTGATACCACATATATGAAGTCTTAAACTCTTCCTTCTAAGTGCTTTTATATTATTGTAATAGCTCACCAAAATTTGACACTGTCTTTGAAGCTGCTACGGGAAATAGACACAGGAATCCATTTCCCTCAAGACCCAGCTATATTCCTTTTGTATATACCCAAAAGATGCTCCATTTTACTGTAAGTTCACTTTCTCAACAATGTTCATAGATGCTTCATTCATAATAGCCAGAAACTGAAACATTCTAGATGTCCATCAACAACAACAAAAAAAAATGGACTATATAAAGAAAATACTGTAGGGGCTGGAGAGATGGCTCAGTGGTTAAGAGCATCATCTGCTTTTCTGGACTTCCTGAGTTCAATTCCCAGCAATCACATGGTGACTCATAACCATCTATAATGTGACCTGATATCCTCTTCTGTCATGATGAGCATATGCAGATGGAGCATTCATATACATAAAACAAATAACAGGGCTCATATGGTCTCGTGGAGAATGAAGTAACAATGTAGGAGCCTGTATGGGTCTGCACTAGGTCCTGAGGCATCTAATTATGAATAGAAATGATTAACGACTCTTAAGACTGGCCTTTGCATGTGCTATATCTTCAGACTTCAGTGATTTGCTACAAGCTAAAGTACTGACAAGGTATACTTTCATTTCAGGAGTGTCCATACTGGACGAAATAGTTTTGAGTGAGGTATAGATGTGGAGAGTGAAATTGGTCTATATGTTGTGGCTTGCTGCCTATTGTGTGACAAGATTTTTCATGAGGAAACATAGAAAATACATCTAGTCACATAAGACAAGATAAGAGCCCCTGAAAGACCCAGGTACGAATACCACCAAAATCCAATGTGGTGAGCCAATGAGATTTATTGGAGTTACTTATAGGAATATGAATGAGAGTTATTTGCAGAAGCAAAACTGACTCAGTGATAAAACTGTGTCACCAAAGCTACCCCAGAATCGATGGCAGCTCATAAAGTCTGGGAACCTGGAAGATACTGCACAGTCTTCAGGAAGATTGACAGGTTCTGAGTGTTCTTTCCAAATGGTTCTATTGGCCTACATCTCTTTCAGGACCTCAGCTGGTTTGGGCTTGCAAAACTCATGTGGTTTAAATCTTCTTTGTAGTTCAGTTTATCTTCAAATCCTCATTGCAGCTTGGTTTCTCTGAGGGTGACTTAGAGCAGTCTTTCTATTGATATATTCTTGAGCAAGTTGGCATGTTGTGTGGGACATGCTTTCCACTGGCCCCAGGTGTGTGTCTGGCTGTGTTAAGCCACTGACCCCACACAGCCGGTGCTAGACAAGGAGCAGTTTCAGGTACCAGGTTGTCAAACTCCGGCATCCCATGCTGGATATGGTGGAGGAGCTGAGAACAGAATAGGGGCCCTGGGGCAGCACTCAGCTCCCAGGAATGAAGGGAGGAGAGGGCAAGGGGAGAGGGGGTGCTGGATGGTTCTCATGCAGGCAAGAGTCCTTGGTCATGTCCGTGGCTAGAGCACAAGATGGCATTCTGACAAGAGGGTAGACACAGCTCGTTATGCAAAATCCCATTCCATCGTTCAAGCACGGCAGGCCTTGATGATCAGAGACAGTCGATGGTTTTAGAGCTTTATTTTAGAAAGGCAGAGAGAAAGTAGATAAAGAGAGCTTAAGAGAGCGAGGAGGGGCAAAGCAGCCCCTCTTATAGTGGGTTGGGCTATCTTGCTGTTGCCAGGTAACTGTGGAGAAGAGCATATCTGGCTATAGTTAGGTAACTGTAGGGGTGGAATCTAGCCAGAATGCCAGAAGCTTGGGACATTGTGTGCCTAACAATCACAGAATTATGGACAGGCACCTGATTCTGGGAACATGGCTTGCCTTTCTGTCCCTTGTAGCTTTCTCTATTGGGTCACTGGAGCAAGCCCCATTCAACCAAAATAGGCTGCCTATCACAGACCCACAATGTTGCAGGATATTTGATCACACTGTGAACCCAGCGATTGTATAGAGAAGTAATCTGTTTCTAGTTGTGGTGTAGCACCCTACCTCACACACTGAATCCAAGAGCGTTGAAGAATATTTCATCACACCTTGACCAAAACCTGTTTCCCAGTGTAGAAGGTATGGTTCAGTCCTAGGATATACCTTTAATCTGAGAGTTTTCTGTTTATTGTAAACCAGATTGAATAAAGGCAAACATAGATCAAGAGGCTGAGAAAGCAACTAGGGGGTGAACATAGGAAAAGAACAGAGTTTGATGGAATCAGGAGAACAGATAGAGACAGACGAGGGGAAGGAGGAACAGTAACTACGGAAGGGTTTATAAGGCAGTGTGGGGAAGAACTATTTCTTTTTTCTTTCTGGAATGTCAGGAGGAAAGTCAGCTGGGTGCTTTCTCTGCCTCTCTGAGCTAGCAGACATTCATCACAGCATCTGGCTCCTGACTCTTCATGTGGGAAAATCAAATCTTTGGGGTTTTCTTATAAAAACGACAGGGCTACCTAGTAAATGTGGTCAGTTTCATTGACTTCCTGAAGCTATTTTGAGTAATTTCCTTTCTGTCTTCAGGAGCTTCCCTGAGAAAAGGAATGTCACAATCACAGAATAGACTAATACACATTTTCTTTTCTCCAGCTCTTACATCCTTTCTTGATCCCTGTTTCACAATGATCTCTAAGGCTTGGTGGGGGTGAATATAGACCTCCACCTATGGCTAATAGTTAGGCAATCATAGCAGAGACAGTCCTAAAGCATTTTACCAATGGGTTATGAGTTGAGGGAGACAACAATAGTTATCTATGGGCATAAGCAAAAATGTATAGAAGGCATTTTGACAGGCATATCACAGATATCAAGTAAATCAATAGAAGTTGCTTTCCTACTGCGGTCCTCCTCAGCCATAGGTTTTTGTCCTTGCTTATTTGTACTAGATGAGAACTTCCTCTTGTGCAGCAGGCCTTATGTTCAACTGAAATGCTGTTGGTCTTGCACATGAAAACTGAGCCATTTTTGCATATATTCCCTGGCTACTCTTAACCAGAAGCCTCCATGAGTTACTAAATACTTCTCTTAACTCATTCCATTGGCTATTTTTTTCTTGTCTCTTTCCAAGTTACATGACTTCTCTATTCTTTGTAGTGCCACAGGATAGCCATTATTGTTTGATGTACCTATAGTTCTTCCAGTACTCTATCTGACTTAGCTGTCAGTCCAATCACTGGGAGTTGCTCAATGGCTTGAAAGAACACTAGCCATAAGACAGCAAACATGGCATGGATGATGAGGCTCGAAGATACAGTGACATCTCTGTAGAGCTTGAAAAATAGATTTAGCCAGAAGGCCTTTAATCTATCCCTATATTGGATAAGGAGTATTTAGTCACTGGAGTGTAAACAAGTTATTAATTCTACCTGTTGAACTGCCATAGATAGATAGATAGATAGATAGATAGATAGATAGATAGATAGATAGATACATAGATAGATAGATAGATAGATAGATAGATAGATAGATAGATAGATAGATAGATACATAGATACATAGATACATAGATACATAGATACATAGATACATAGATAGATAGATAGATAGATAGATAGATAGATAGATAGATAGATAGATAGATAGATAGACAGAGATAGATAGATAGATACATAGATAGACAGATAGTTTCTATTCTGCTGATGTGTACAGAGCTTCTGATCATTTCCATGCATGAGACAAAAATATTATTAAAAATGTTTTCTCTGGTTGGTTTTTCTACAATTCTCAACAATAGCCTATTGAAATTCTGGTGACAGTATCTTGGGCAAGATGAGGTTTGAAAATCTGCCAGTATCCCAAGAACTCCAAAAATACCTGTATTTCCTTTTTATTTATGAGTACAGGCTGCTGAACCTTTTCACCAGTAATTTTATCAGTATTATGTGTGTCTTATCAGACAGTAAAATTCACAAGACTTTTCACCTGTGTCTGGCCTTCTACCTTGTGTAGATTGACCCCTCATGCCTCGTCTTTTAGCAGCACCTATACGTTCTTTTGATGCTTTTCTAGATTCACAATACCTTCAGAGTTTTGTTATATCTTATCTCCATAAGGAATTGAGTTTTTTTCAAACAGGAAGAATAACAACAAAAGATCTTAAGCCTGCATCCCTTGTCAAACAGTGGGACTATAACTATAACCTTGTAGAAATACTCTGAGGTTCTACTGTTGACTATTCTATGTTAGTGCACACTGGTTTTGGAACACAGAAACTAAGGAAATAAAAAAAAAATTCACAAGCAAGGTCTAGTACAACATGGAAAGATCCCATCACTCATACTAGTCATTCAGTTAAAAATCAGTATTTGGTATAGCAGCATGGATGGGAAAAATATGTTAAGTATCTCTCTATAATCTGTAGTAATTGTCCAGGAGCCATCTGGCTTCTTCACAGGTCATATTTCACCGTTGAAAGGGCTATGTACTGGCCAAATAAGGTCTATCCTTTTAAATCCTCTAATGGTTTCTCTAATTTTAGCATGGCCCTGGACAATCTATACTGTTTGACTTCTGTCACCCCAATCAAAGTAGGTAATTTTATAGCTTCTTCCCAGAGGATGCATGACTGACTTCACTGTCCACAGTTTTAAACAAAACTCTCCAACATAAAATGTATAAATGTATTAAATTTATAAGTCCAGCACTGTATTCATCCCCAGAATGTTTCCTTGTAGTGGAGAAATACATAGTCTACCCACTTGGGAATAGTTACCTACTCCCCAAACCAGCTTAGTCCTATTACCAACACTATCTTATGGCCATTGTGTTTGATACTTTTGGGGATTGCCATAAATTTAGGTACATTCAGTTCCAATATTCATCAAAGCCCAAGTATTTTTAACATTTCTAAGGGACCAATATAACTGTGACTCTACAAGTGGCCTCTTTGGCCACATTGTCAGGGGTGCCTTGGAGGATCCCACAATGAGATACTTTTCTCTTACACTGGAGCAGCTGAGGGGCCAACTTGTCTTCCACTCATTTAAACCCTTTAATCCTTTGATGAATTGCTTGTCAGACTAAATACTTTCCAAAGACTCCCAAGTATGGAAGCTGACCCTCGATCAATGTTTTCACTAGAAAGTCTAACTGAATGGAGATCTTGCCACATTTGAACTTTAAGTAACCCAGTAACATGCGCCCTTTGCTTTGCCTGTTTCTTATCACTTCTAGGTTGCTCTCTGACTTGGCAGGTACTCTTTACTCTTATATCTGCCATACCACTTTGTACTTTATAATGATACTAACCACCAAAGGACTCCAGAAAACTGAAGGCATCAAATCCTTGAGGTTCTAAATGGATCAACACAGTTCTATCTGGCCCAGTGAACTGTGGTTCAAATACAGATTCTCTTATTCCAAATTCCATCAATAGCTCCTGTTCTACCTCTATTGTCCTCCACCCCTGATATTGGTAGGGAACTCAGATAGAGATAATGAAGTATTCCTAATGGCTTTGATAAGATTGCTCTTTGGCTATCAAAGTCCTGATGACTTTAATAAACTATGTACTTAATTCCTTCATACTGTCTTGTATGTTATGTAGCTTTTGCCTTAAGGAAGCAATAGGGACTCTGACTCCAGACATCCAGCACCTTTCCAGCCAGAGGAGAGGTGTCTGCCCGGGAGGAGGGTTCGGAGTGCCTGAGCTGGTAAGAGAGCCATCTTTACTCCTGTGCATTGCTGGGGAGGGGGGGCTGACTGCAAAAGCAACACAGCTTTTGGGACAGATCCCATTTCTGGCTCCAGTCATCCTGCACCTTTCCTGCCAGAGGAGAGGTGTCTTCCTGGGAGGGTTCTCACTGCCTGAGCTGGTAAGAGAGCCAACTTTTCTCCAGTGTGTTGCCGGGGAGAGGGCAGCCTGCAGAAGCAACACAGCTTCTGGGACAGAACCCGTTTCTGGCTCCAGACATATGGGCACCTTCCCCAGCAAAGAATAGGTATCTGCCTGGGAGTGCTCTCTCTGCCTGAGCTGGTAAGGGAGCCATCTTTCCTCCAGTTCACCTAGGCTACAGTCTGCACAGGTAAGAGTGTGGAATGCAGAAGCTACACAGCTTTGGGACAGACAGAAGCAATCTGGCTTCTGGGACAGACCCTGTTTCAGGCTCCAGACATTTGGGCACCTTCTCCTCCAGAGGAAAGGTGGCCACCTGTGAGGGCTCTGTTTGCCAGAGCAGATGAGAGAGTCATACTGTGTCCAGGGTCCCTCGGAGTCTAGCCTGTGCAGGTGAGTGTGTAAACTGCAGAGAACCCATGATAGACCAAGGTACATATAGCATCAGAGTTCAATTTTGTGAACTCATGAATTTTATTGGGGTTACTTATAAGAATATAAGTTAAGGGGGGTTACGCAGAGGAACAAAAGTTACTCAAAGACACCTTGATCACTGACAACCCACCCCAACACAAATGACAGCTTTGGGAACCTAAAGTACCCTGCACATGTTTCAACCACCTATAAAAGTTTAGAGTTTCCTTTTCATGTGGTGCACTTGGTTTTCACCTCTTCCAATTAGTATGCATGGTCTCTGCTTCTTTCTGTGTTTGCTTCTTGTTTGCAGCTTTATTCTGAGAGTTTCTCTCAGCATTTTTTATTGATTAGTGTTGGGGAAAAGGGTCCTAGTAAATTTTGTTAGTTTCAGGGACTTCCTGGAGCTATTTTGAATTGTTTACTGTCTCTTTTATTGCACTTTCCTGTGGGATGCTACATTTTAATCACAGAGGAAACTGCTTCACAACCCTGTGATCTTGAATTCTGTACTAGATTATCTCTCTCCGCTTAAAATTCCCATGTTTCATTTCTACTAAAACAAGAGTAAGGGACTCTTTTTGCTTGCATAGACAGCTGAAAGAGAGTAAAAACCATTTCATTTTTCATAATTGCTCACACACATATGAAATAATTACACAGTTGAAGTGACAAGACATTAACAGAAAATTGCTCCTACTTGTCACAGCAAAGAACACATTGAAAGAGAAGCTGTTCCACTTAATCTTTAATGCTCTTTTATAAAACTAGGAAATACAGAAAAACTATAAAAGGAGTATACAAAAGACAAGAATAATAAGAGGAAACAGTTTCCCATATGCTCCTGTGAGAAGAGCTTGTAAGCATCACTTTTATTAGGGAGTTTTTGGTCAGTTGCTATTGGGTGACAGTTTCTTCAGAGATTGAAACATTCTATCCTGCAGGGGAAACTCTTTAAACAAGAAAGGAAACACAAGATAGCTTCAGGAAGTCCCTGNAATTAACCGAATTCACCAGGCCCTTCTCTATCAGAGTAAGTAATAAAAGCTGAAAAGTGCCCTCAGAAAAGGAAGTTGAGCTGGCAAGAAGGTTGAGATGCTGAGTTGAGAATATTGCAGTAGGAGAAGAAAGGCTACAAAGACTGTTTAACAAAAGAAACCAGTCAATCTGACTGGATGCAGTTTAGACCAGAATGGTTTATAAAAGACACTCTCAAACCTGTTAATCTACTTGCAGGAAGTGCAGTATACTCCAGATGGTCCAGTGTTTGCAAGCTGTTACCCATCCTGGCATGGGCCTTGGTGATAGAGCTGTCTTTGTGTCATTTCTGGTCCTACAAGTAACTACTCACCAATATACTCCTATAAATAACTCCAATAAAATTCTTCGCTTCACCAAGGTGGACTTTAGTGGCATCTTGGTTAGTGTTCCATTTGAAAGGAATAGTTTTGGCTCAGGATTCCCAAGACCAATCTCTCAGCACAAAGGAGATGGATTTGCCCCAGAGAGACAGAAGGTAGGGAATAAGAGGCAAAGACATGAGATGACAAGGAAGGAGAACAAAAGATAAAAGGGAAGAGGGAGGAGAGGTATTTGGCCTAGAGGACAAAGGGCTGCCTCTAGATAGAGAGGAGTCCGACATGGCACATACAAAATGGCATTTAATTAAGGTACAATAGGAAGCCCCATATTATGATGAGGTGTTTAACTGTAATGACACAAAGATAGCTCTATCACCAAGGCCCATGCCAGGATGGGTAACAGCTTGCAAACACTGGACCATCTGGAGTATACTGCACTTCCTACAAGTAGATTAACAGGTTTGAGAGTGTCTTTTATAAACCATTCTGGTCTAAACTGCATCCAGTCAGATTGACTGGTTTCTTTTGTTAAACAGTCTTTGTAGCCTTTCTTCTCCTACTGCAATATTCTCAACTCAGTATCTCAACCTTCTTGCCAGCTCAACTTCCTTTTCTGAGGGCACTTTTCAGCTTTTATTACTTACTCTGATAGAGAAGGGCCTGGTGAATTCGGTTAATTNCAGGGACTTCCTGAAGCTATCTTGTGTTTCCTTTCTTGTTTAAAGAGTTTCCCCTGCAGGATAGAATGTTTCAATCTCTGAAGAAACTGTCACCCAATAGCAACTGACCAAAAACTCCCTAATAATTTAATGTAATTGGGCATGTTAATTAGTTGTCACTAAGGGATTTTTATTGCTGGACTTCAGTACTTTTGTAGTTGTACCTTGGTAGTCAGCCTCAGAAGGAAGAAGTGGCCAAATATGGGAATAGACCTTGGTAGCTAGACTTAGAAATGCAATCTAATGGTTTTTAGCAAGACAGAGGGGACAGGAGAGAAGGGCAAGGCATATTAAAGCTCAGCTTGCCAAGCTTGAGCTGGCCAGAGTCCTTTTACTATTGCTCTGAAGAGACACCATGACAAAAGGAACTCTTATAAAATAAAGCATCTAATTGGAGCTTTATTATAGTTTCAGAAGTTTAGCACATTATTATTATAGTGGAGAGAATGTGGCATGCAGTCAAAGGTGATACTGGAGAAATAGCTGAGGGTACCACACTGGGATCTTCAGGTAACAGGAAGAATAAGAGACACTGGACCTGGATTAGACTTTTCAAACCTCAAAGCTTATCCCCAGCTCCACACTTCTTCCAATGGGGCCACACCTACCCCAATCAAGCAATTCCCCCAAATTCTTCTCAAGTACTGCCACTAAACATTCAAACATATGAGCCTTGTGGGAGACGTTTTTATGTCATGGGGTCCCTGCTTGTGATGACTAGACATGTGTGTTTGTCTCCAGGGGAGGTTTTATCATAAAACAGTTGCCAAATGTGTGCTACTTATACTACACAAAGAAAATTGAGCTATTTCTTAATAGATTTTTCTAGTTATTTATTATATCTTTCTATTTAATTTACTTTGTTATTTTCATTCTTCCCTTGCTTCTTACATCTCACATTCTCTTTCTTGCTCATTAATTTTTTTCTTTCCTTTCTTTTTCTGTGGTGCTAGGAGTTAAACCCAGTGTATCATACATGCTATTCACTCTACCATCCTACTACACTCCCAGTTTTATACTTGAAAGCTTTATTTAGCAAAACTATAGGTTCATAGAAAAATTATGTGCTAAGAGTCATTCTTTCATAAATACGGGTTATGCCTCCCCCACCCTCACCCACAAACATCTATGAGATGGAAGTTTGCTGAACTGGTTGATATTATTATTGCTGTAACGAAATTAATAGAATGATTTATTTTTGCTTGGGATTAAGAGTAAAAATCACTTGGTCATCCTTAGCAGAATACAGTGGAGTTGGTTGCTTGCATCCAAGTGGAACAGAAATCAAAGCAGGACAGAAAGAAGAGACTCCCTCCCTTTGTTGTCCTATTTCCTCTATAAAAGTTTCATGACTTCGAAGAGTAGTACCTTGAGCTGGTAAACAAATCTTCCAACAGACAAGCTGGGTGAGGGTGGTCTACATTCAAACTGTGAGGTTCTTTGCCTGGCTCTCATCAGTTCATGGACATCACACACTGCCAAATCTATTAAGTACAGCTTCAAGCTTTCCTATACACTTAATTGTATCAATACTTTTTACAGAGCAAATACAAAATCTTTTCTGATGTTCAAGACAGCCTTGAAATTGTAAGTCTTTGTAAAATGAAAAAACAGCACACAAAATTCAATATGCAATTACAGAATAAAATTTTCCTTTGCAAAAGAGAAGAGTGTGAATATAACAAAACTAAAGGCCAGCAGAGCTCTGTGTGTAGCATCCTGGTTTATTTTGGAATTAGCTCTGGTTTTAGTAAGCCATCTTTCCAGCTCTGTTGCCTGCAACAGTTGTTGTTCTGTTTCTGATACAGTCTCTATTAGATAGACAGGGCTTACCTCAAATGACATCAACATTCCTGGAATCTCCAATATCCTGAGTTCTCCACTATAAATTTGGTTTTACCTTAGCATCTTTAGGCACAGCCTACTCAGAAGTACCTCACGGGGAATCTGGCACTAGAACGCATTGGTTAACTTCTGTAGCTTAAACATGGTTCAAGGCCCCATTATGCAATAACTTGCATTTTTGAACACAATTAGAAAAGATGCATTCTACAGTGAAAGATAAATCTCATCTGTGGCTACAGGAATATGAACCTGCTTGTTCATATATGAGCAGATTAAGAAGTAAAGAGAAAGCCTTTTCCTTTTTCCCATTTTCCTTCAATCTAGTCCCCCAGCTCATGAGAATGAACCATCTAGTTCGTGATGCATGCTTCCTCCTAGTTAAACTTTTCTCAAAAGCACTGGATAAACAAAATCCAACTAAACTGACTATTGAAATCAGCAATTAAATTGTCATTTGCATTCTATCTGGAAACTTCTCTTCTTCTTCTTCTTCTTCTTCTTCTTCTTCTTCTTCTTCTTCTTCTTCTTCTTCTTCTTCTTCTTCTTCTTCTTCTTTTTTTATTTGCAGGGTTGGGGGGTTAGCAAGAGGGTTTCTCTGTATAGAGCTGGCTGTCTAGGAACTCACGAAACTCACTCTGTAAATCAGGCTGTCCTTAAACTCAGAGATTGCCTGTCTTTGCCTCCCAAGTGCTGGGATTAAAGGCATGTGCCACCACTGCCCAGCTAGTAAGTTTGTTTCTTATGTTATACTAAAATTTTCATTTCAAGAGTATTTGAATTTTTTCATAAGGGTCATTTATTGATTGATTATTGATGACTGGGAGCATCCACTTCTGTATTTGCCAGGCACTGGCATAGCCTCATACGAGACAGCTATATCAGGGTCCCTTCAGCAAAATCTTGCTGGCATATGCAATAGTGTCTAGGTTTGGTGGCTGATGCAATCTTTATATGCCCCAGTACAGGAGAATGCCAGGGCCAAGAAGTGGGAGTGGGTGGGTAGGGGAGAAGGGTGTGGGGAGGGTAGAGGGAACTTTTGGGATAGCATTTGAAATGTAATTAAAGAATATATCTAATAAAATATTTTAACCCCCCCCCAAAAAAAAGAAAATTCTGTTTCTCTGTCCCTTGTCCCTTGGTATGGGTTTGTACAGTCTCTCACTGAAGCTTAAATCTTTTTGTTTGTTTGTTTGTTTGTTTTTGTGAGACTGGGGTTTCTTTGTATACCCTGGCTGTCCTGGAGCTCACTCTGTAGACCAGGCTGGCCTCGAACTCAGACATCTGCCTGCCTCTGCCTCCTGAGTGCTGGGATTAAAGGCATGCGCCACCACGCCCGGCTGAAACTTAAATCTTATAGTCAGAACCTTCTCTCAGTAGAAGCTGTTTCGAATACTGAGGTTATTTAAGATACATCTAGACTGCAATGAACAATATGGCTGAAATTAAATGCTGAGTAGACCTGACTTGGTTACCTTTTCTCCAAGATGTTCCTCCGCTTCCCCCAACTAGAACTCTATATCTTATCTTCTTTCTGAGTCAGGGGAAGACAGGATTTTTATGATTGGAGTTCTCTGTATGTCTGAGGTTGCTTATAATTGTGCAGAGAATGATGTCTCCATCACAAATACAGATGCTTGCTTTTGATATTGTTTCTACTGTACTGTCCGTCACAAATCACTCCTCTGGTGCCATTTCTATATATTCATTGTTGTAGCTTCCTCTCTAGGAAAGGATCCAGAAGCACTGAAGTTTAACTAAGGGTTTGTTCATCTACTTATTAATAATTGATGTAGATTTTGTTCTCTGCCTACAGTATCATCCAGTGGTAGCATGTTGGGTGACGATTCAGCTCCAGGTAAGAGTCCAGCTCTCATGTAACCCAGGCTTTGATAGCATCTAACATTCAGGTTGACTCTGCTGTTCTGAAGCTTGCTCTCCTTTCTCATAAAAGAAACCAAACAACCCCTAACAATCCCTTCTAGGAAACTTCTGCTAGCACTAAACCCATTATCGGTTAGTCATGATTTGAATAATTTGTTATTGAGCAATTTTATTTTTCTGGAGTATTTATAAGACTTTGGCTGTGTATGTATTTCTATAAAAGCCATATTAACAGAATGAACTTTACCAAGAACTGTTAAGGAGTACAGTGGCAAGATGAGCCAAGCCACCTGAACTCAGAAGAAATATCTTCTTTACTGAATGTAGAAGAACATAAGGTTGATTTTGAATTTGCAAGTGAGCCTATTGTCTCTCTCTCTCTCTCTCTTTTTTTTTTCTACTGTGGAAACCTCTTTTGTCTATGCCAGCCTCTCTCTGAAAGCCTCTACTAAGCAGCAATTACTGATTCAACACAAATCCCCTGAAATGGGAGCCAGAACAATTACCCTGATCTACAATTGTAAATGCCTAACTACAAAGGCTTCCTTTAAGGCACTGAAATTAGGTAGTTTGAGATAAACTAGAGCAATTTGGACAGTAGTAATTGAGATAGAAAAAAGTCACACAAGTGTCCAAACAAAAAATAAGGTAGACTTGACAGCAGGGCAGGACACACTGACAGGAAAGTGGGTACATAATTTCTGGGCACATGAAATCAGTTTTACCTTTAAAAAAAAATTTCTACGCAGAATGTTTTGATAAAATACTTCATCTAGTTTCATAATTGAGGATTAAAATGTAGGTTCTTTTTACCCTTTGGTCAAGAGAAATATCATATATCACATTATTCATTGTTTCAGAATTTTGAATAACATTTTCAGGTGAACAAAAAATAAACTAAATTTCATAAGCCTCTGTCATAAACATTGAGTGGCATATAGCAGTAAAATGTGTTAGTATGCATTCAAGTCTCTGCTTTGGAAGAGTAAGAATGAACATTTTTATGTATCTTTTATGTTGAGAAGTATTAAAACAATAACAAGAAGTAAATGAATTATGAATGGAAAGAATGGAATGTTGGAAAGGAGTGGTAATTTTAGTTTTGATTGCCATGCAGTCTCAGGAAAAGGCTGTTTAAATACAAGCTTAAGAAACTGAGGGAGTTATCCATATGGGTACTTGGAAGTACAATGAAAGAGCAAGGTTGTGTATGAGGCACGGTGAAGCCATTTTCACTAGGAGAAAAAAGAAAAGAAAAAAAAAGAGCAACAGATCAAACACAACTCATAATATAGGAGAAAATTTTGCCTACAGTATTTCAGACATGAGTTTCAGAGCATGAGTTCGTGGCCATTATGGGGTCTAGCAGTCATGGCAGTAGCTATATTACAGCTACAAAAAGTAAATAATGCAGCTATCATCAAGAAATCTAACAAGAAGTGTTATAGAGAATTTGAGGGAAAGAAGAACACCTAGTCACTCCTGGTAGGAATGAAAATTAGTTCAGTCATTAGGTAAATCAGTACGGTAGTTTCTAAAAATTAAAAGTAGGCTTTTATCATTATCCTAAAATTAAAATCCTGAGCATATATTCAAAGAACAATATATCTTGCCACCAAGAAACCTGCACATCCAAGTTTGTTGCTGCTGTATCCAGGATAGAAAATAAATGGAAGCAGACTAGATTGTTCCTCAAAAGAAGAATGGTAATTTAAAATGTGGTACATGTAGATGTAGTATTAATGAACTATAAAAAAAAAAGTCGTGGAATTCACAGGAAAATGAGTGGATCTGGAAAGATTAATGTTAAATAAGATAACCCAAACTCAGAAAGAAAACAAAACTAAACAATACAAAACATGTTCTCATCATATGTAGAGCCTTTCCTATAGTAGATACATGAATATGTGTACACAGGTGTAAGTATGAATAATGTGTGGATATTTAAACAACAAATCAAAAGAGGGAAATAGTTGGTGATGAGAAGAAGGAAGTACAGGCAAAAGAACTCATGACTCGTGAAAGTGAATACAAAGTTATTTTTTCAAGTTTTAACTCTTTCATAGCCACACACACACACCCCATTTCTTTTGGGTTGTGAGCTCATCTCTTTATGAATTGAAAGACCTTGAGCCATTTTTTTTCTCCTTTGACAATTGGGCTATTATCTCTTTAATTTCAATGCCCATTGTGCAATAGAAATAAGACATGATTGATTAGTCACTGGGTACATTTGTTGACCCAGAAAGAACAAAAATGATTTCAAAAGAAATTATTCTGTGAAAAAGTATTTAACTTAAATGCTTACCCTCTTTTCTTCTGTTTAGGGATGTATAAAATTATTCTGCTATAGTGTCATTTATTGTGTAAGTACATTGTTATGCATAAAATAAAGCAATTTCCATAATTAAAAGAATTAAAAATGTTCTTATAGTTAGTCTAAATAGAAAGATGGAAGCTAATGGATATTCACATCAACTGAGGGCCTAGAAATCTGTTGTATTCTAAATATATTTTGAAAATAAAATTTTAACATGTGGTATGAAATAAAAAGCTAAATTAAAATGACGTGTATTTTGCTACTTTTAAATAGAATAATAAAACATACTACTCTGATATTATAAAGATTTTGAAAAAATGTACAGAGGTAGGAAACCAAGAAATTCTATTTTATACATTTTAGTACTATGAGAAATATATGACCAAGTATAGGAGATACACTAAAAAGGTATATATGCAAAAATAATAATCAAAGAAGAAGTCTTCAATTTCAGAGCGAGTTTTGTAGACAAAGAAAATGATTGAGAGGGATATTGATGGGTGGAATTGATGTAACTTCACTACTCATGTATAAAATTCTCAAAATGTTAAACTAATAAAAATAAATATCAAAATTAAATGTTTTCAACCATTCTGAACAACTTTTAGCTTATGTGTGTGTGTATTTTCTATTCTTTTCATTTTTGACAATGAATTTCATGTTTTTCCTTTCTCTTCACCAAACCTACCCATTCCTTTTCTGCTTCAAATTCATGGACTCACTTTTCATCAATTATTATTAAAGAAATATAAGTATGCATATTTACATATTTATTCCTAAATATAACATTTTGAGTCCGTATACTGTTACTTGTATGTATATTTTTATGGTTGTACAATTGACACTTGACAATCAACTGGCGTACTCTTCCCTAGGAAGGGTCAACTCTACTAACCCCACATTTACTCAGTTGGCTATAGTATTCTGAAAAGGAATGAGGGCTAGTGAGATTTTTCCCCATCAAGTTTTACATATTTGCTGGTGCCATCCTTGTTAAGTTTATGTTTCCATAGTCATGTTGGTAAGACTTTACAGGTAGAACTTCTTATGTTATGAGGAGACACAATTTCATAGCAAACACTGACTTTCTGGCTCTTGCTATCTTGCTGCCTTGTCTCCCACAGTGTTCCATAATCCTTAGGTTCTGTCAGGTATCCTAGATGTTCTCATTGGGACTAGCTCTACAACTCAGCATTATATTGGTTGTGGTTTTCTGTAGTAGTCTCTGTCTCTTGCAAAAGGGTATTTGCTTGACAAAGAGTAAAGAATATTGACTGGATTTTAAAGAGGAGAGTCAAATCTTGTCATATAGAATCTCAAGTGATTATTTCAAAACCAAGAAACTATATAAGTATCAACAAAGCAAATGTTCAAATACTAGAAAGGGTGATATTTGGAGCAGTGGAAAAGAGAAAGAACGTACAAGGAAAGAAAGAAAGCCAAAATTACGCTGATCATACTCATTGAAAGAAACTGTGATAACTAATTTAATAGAGGACTCAACCTCCTTTACTTGTGACTTGGGGAAAACATAGTTGTCATTGATTACTGACAATGAACTGGATGTGTTTCAAGGCAGGGCAAGAGGAGACTAATGAGAGGTAGCAGTTACAATCTCTCTTTTTCTTTTTGAATCAACCTAGTATTGAAAGGAGAAGAGACAGGAGATCATAAGAAATGTTTGGTGGAAAAGTAAATGATAGTGATAAGAAGAGAGAGGGAAGAAATGTGGCAGTGAACAAACATTTTTTGACTGATGTCTCTGTACTGAGGATGTACAATACAGGACACTCAGCACAGCAAAATATAAGTACAAAAAGGCAGTAGTAGTTTTCATGTCTATGATCACATCTGTTTCTCAGAATGCAAAGGAAACATTGAAGGCAGAAAAATGGCTGTGGTATTGGACATTTAAGGACATATAGTACACACTCATATAAGAATAAGTGATAAATGTCTAGGAGAAATATAGAAGAGCTACTAAGTAGCTTTAGGATTTTAAATATAACATGTACTTAATGAGAGACTAGAGACAAGACACCATACCTATTTGTCTTCCATCAGGAATATTCAGCTACATGGATTTAGTTTGAGTTATGTTAGCCTAAGGCAGAACAGGAAGGAAGGAACTTTTAGAAAATGAGGCTGTAGACAGATAGTAGATTACGGTATTTAATCTGGGTTAATAGGGAAGATATATTTCAATTGTGCCTTACCTTCTAAGAACTACATCCTTTCATTATCATCCACAGTCTGGTGACTGTTAGGTCCAAAGGAGATTCCATATTTCCCAAACTCTTAAAGGAAGTCCAAGTATCCAAAATGAGCACAACTTGGACTATAAGAAGATTTCTGGTGGTTAAATAGAAGCCAGCGTTCCTCAAGGAAATTGTAAAGTGAAGCCTACTCCTTTAGACCAGAAGAACTCATTTTATGTATCACTGACAGAAGAGACAAATGCCTATCTGTGCATGATGGCCTCCAGGCTCTCTCTGTATTTCAAGGACCTATTACACACTTCAAAGTCCATGATAGCCTTCTAGCCCTCATCTTCCCTCCTACTTTAGACTCCCTGGAGCTCACAAGCACCTTGACCTCCTGTACTCTTCATTCTCCTTATGTATCTATCACTCACTTCTCTCTTTCTCTTTGCCCCCACTCTCCTTCTTTTTCTCTCTTTGCCTCATTTCTTTTCTCTCCATTTCTCTGCTTTTTTCCTTTGTTTCACATGGCCAGGTCAAGTCTGCTGGCCATGTTCAGTCTGCTAATTTCTCTTTCTGCACTAGACCTTCCAGATGCCCCTGGTTATTCATTTTCTGATATCTACAACAAAACACTTTCCCTTTTAGTATAATATGGGTCTGTCATGTCAACAGCTTATACAATGACTAAACATATAGCCTATAAAATCCAAAGAATCCTCTAGGCCCAAACTACAGCAGATGATGTACAGAAATTGCAATAGCTGATATTTTGTTAATAGCCATATTATGCTTACTCAAAGCTATTTGTACTGACCACTAGACTGTGTCACTGAAGAGTGAAAATCATGATAAATAGATAAGAGCTGGTTAAGAAATTGAAAGGCCAGTAAAAATAAAAAAGCAAGATCATATAAAATGTAGTAAAAGACTGATGACAGAGATCATTTCTGTAATCTAGGTGCTAGATCATCTTGGCTAGAAAAATGTCTGTAGATGTGTGGTAGCTGTGTTTATTTGTGTGTGTTTGTGTGTATGTGTGTATGTGTGTGTGTTCTCAATATAACAGTATATAGATCAGGAATATCAATCCATCTTAATGTCCAGTGAGAGGGAAATGTAAGAATTAGTTACCACTTGGTAGGTCTATGGGATGAAACAGTTCTCCACAGATGATTATAGAGTCAATTAGTGCAGAAATAGACTACAGCTTTCATAACTGCAGAAAATTAAAATGTTCAGATTACTGGATTTGTCTTTCTGTATATTTGTCTCTATGCATCTCTGTTACATTTAAAATTGGAGAATAGGCAGAGAGGAAAAGCATCTAAAGTATAAACAAAACAAAAAGTTCATTCCTCCTCATGATTTAATGTACAATACATGAAGCCTTACCCCACCCCCATCCTCAGCAGTTCTCAAATTGTAAGTTTCATTATGCAAACTAATCTAGAGGTTTGAATTTTCTCTTTATCATTCTGAATGAATTTTTCAAGCAGTAGGTCAATTCATTTTTGTGATGAAATTCAAGATATTTAAACTCACAGCAATAATACCCAAGAAATTCCGTGACCAGAATGGATTTGAAGTGACTATGTACATAGTTATTTTTAAAAGTAAGTAAATAAAGCCTTATATATTACTTTATTTACCAAGTAGTAGTTATAGGTAGGAAGGTCAGTCATTGCCAGTAAAAATTCATAAAGAAGACATTTGTAAGAATGATTTGCTGAGAAGACAAAAACGTACAATGCCATAGTACAATAAAAGGCAGAATTTATTTTTATTATTTTAGAATTCAGTTTCTCAGTATCTGGGCTGAACGATTAGTAGCTGCATTACCTGAATGCATCAATATACCGTTTATAAAGTGTGTTTTTACACTAGAAGCATGATGGTTTTCCATTAATTGCTTGTAAAATCCTGCAACATTATAAGAATGATCAGAATTCTGTTGGAAATGGCATACAGTTCTAATTATTTAAATAGATATGTCTTTAGATTTATATAAAGAGACTAGTTAAGTACTGTTAGTTGGAACTTATCTTGGTGCTATTGCTATGATGCCTAACACATAGTTCAAAGAACAATATCTGTTATACATAAAACATTTCAGAAAACTCTATGGATAGATGAGAAGCACAGGGAGAAAGGTTATTACAGAAGCCATAGCGTGACAGGCATTTTCTATTATAGTAAAGCCATCAGATAAGGGAACTCTGGAAACAAACATCATCTAAAAGAGCAACAGTGCTTACTCCATAAATACTTTCAGCACCACATGTGTTTATTACAATATAGAGCTTTCCCTCTGTAATTCTTCAACCTTTTATTTAAAGTATATTTAGGTTTTCTTTGCATAAATAATAATATCTTCCTAGTACAGGGTTGGAGTTAGCCTAAATTCTAACAATATTACATGAACTGTAATAATTCGATAATCTAAAACTTTTAAAAACAGTAACATGAGCCACATGTGTGCATGCCTTTAATCCTAGCACTCAGGAAACAGAGGCAGGTGGATCTTTGAGTTTGAGATGAGCCTGGCCTATACAGAGAGTTCCAGGTCAGCCAGGGCTACACAGAGACATCCAACCTCAAAAAACAAAATTATACTGAACTAAACAAGAGCAAAGCAACAAAAGTGGTAGTATGTAAAATGTTAAGCACTTAATGATGCTTAGGGTTTTTTTATTACCAACTTCAGTTCATCAGTATAGTTCACACTTACAATGACAGGTCTTCATAACAATATGGAATTAGGTATTGGTGAGAAACAAAAAGCTCATCACTATTTTAGAATACTTCACTGTAAACTCTAAATTTAATTTGCCAAGAAGTCATCAGTGAAATGAAAGCACCAAGGTGATAAGTGCTGTTTGGTTTTGGTTTTGTTTGGTTTTGGTTTTTGGTTTTCAGTTTTGTATTTTTTCTTTCCTGCTGGAGACACATGGTAGGGTCCTCCAGGGTGTTTATTTGCAAAACCTTGAGAAGTCTTATAAACACCACTGTTGACAGGAGTAATGTAGTCATCCTCTTCAGAACATATTAGTATTTTGAAAAATATTCTCCATTAAGAGTAACTAAACCATCCTTTATTTTTGTCATCTTTGAGTACTAGGCATTGGTTTTAATGCTTTGAATTAATCCCCCAAATCAGGAATCAGCATGTCCAAATGCTGAAGGTCCTTGACCCCAATTGGTTTTTTATCGATCAATAAAGAACCAACGGCCAATGGCTGGGCAGGTAAGCTGAAGGGGGACATTTAGATTTGTAAGTGCAAGGAACTGGGACAGAGAAAGAGGCAGAGATTGCCATGACAGGGAAGAAGGAAGACCATACCTAAAGATCAGCCAACACATGAGAATCAGGAAAAGTGGCCACATGGGCCACTTCCCCAATTGTGTTTTTCCTAGCAGAGATGAAATGTAGATTTGAAAAAATGTTAACTCAGGAGTACCAGAAGAGAGAGTTTGCTAGCAGCAGGAAGTATTAGAAATACCCAACTATTAAGATAGTTTAAACATATTTAAAATTAATTTGTGTATGTGTGTGTGTAAGTGTGTGTGTGTGTGTGTGTGTGTGTGTGTGTGTGTGTGTGTGCATGGGTGTATATGTGTGTGTGCATGCCCGTACATGTGTATTTCATTCATAAATCCAGATAGCTCCTAGGTGGGTACATGCATGCGACCAGTTGGGAGTACAGACTGGCTAGCTAACTACCATTACATTCAGTGTTCTGGGGGGAGAAAAATAGTACTCCATTGCTCAAGAAGTCAAACAGAAAGAAATCAACATTATTGCTTAATACTTTGAATCTGAGCTAATTGAGATTTGCAAATTCCATTAATTAACAGCAGCAGCATATTCCCGGGTACCAAAATATGTAGCTTTGTGTTATGGCTTTAAAAATAACCTACAACAACTTTAAGGAATTTTAAAATGACACACTTAAATCTCACAGGATGTAAGTTAAAACATCAGCACATTGCACTGCTTAGCCTGCTCTGCCTCTATGCTTGACCACAGTATCATAGACTTCATTATCAAATACATAACATTGTTCTTACTCAGCTCCTCACCCCAACCCCTGTCTCTTTGCCTGACAAGATTTTCAGAACTTTAAGGACTCATGTAATTAAATTAGATACATTTGGTTAATCAAGGATAAAGTTCCTTTCTTAACCTTTCATTTTCCCAATATATGAAAAGTCTTTTTTTCATGTATAGTGACATTTCATAGCTAACCAGGATTAGGATGTGTGCATACCATTTGGAATATTAATCTCATCAGTACATTATTAGCAAGTTACTCATTAAAAGCAAATGTAAGGGATTAAGCTATTGAGGTTCGCCTACATGTAACAGCATAGTTTCTTATGCCAAGGCATTTACGGAATTATGCCACATAAGGTGATGGTGTGCCCCTCAGTGTCAGGCATAGAAAAACTCCCCTGAAATTTTTGGACAAGGAAATTTAAATTTTTCCAAAAGCTGTACAGAATATTGTCATTTACCTTTTAGAACAAGAAAGTGAAAAATGCTCTATTTTTGAACACACCACATGCAGTGGACACCAGGCTTGTGGGAATTGAGCAGGAACTGATCTTGGAGCCACTCCTTGAGGATGCATTCTCATAGTATCAGAAGGTACTATGTAAGCTGCCAAGGGAGAAAAGAAACCAATAGTCCCACCCAGTTACAAAGTAGAAAACCTGCAGTGATGACTAGTCTTACGTGATAGCTCCGTAGTGCAACAGTGGCACTATATCTTGGGGCACATAACAGTTGAATTGGACTTAAGGCCCATTTAATGAGAGGAAATTCATCTTATACTATAAATGTAATCTATAGTAGATGTATATAGAATATATACTGTTGTTTATATGATACATAAAATATATCATAGATATTTATATAGAATGTATATCAAAATGTATATTAAAAAAATTATATATATATATATATTCTAGTACTATAAATCTGTCATTAGAAAGTTCTACAATCCTAGAAAAAATTTGTTACTGCCATTTTTCTAAATTTATGCAATTTATCCCTTTTTCCTCTTGAAGAATTATAGTTACTACAGTAGTATAAAATACCATGGAATCATAATTATTATAGTAGTATACCTAATTATTACAGTAATATAATTAATACAGTAGTATATCAGTAACGAATATGTATTATCTATCTGTATGTTGTTTTTCTAAGTAGCTAAAAATTTTATATTCATTCCTCCAAGCCTTGATGTGCTACTTTCTTGTGGGCTGTATACAATTATCAAGATACTATGTAGTATGTGTGGGATGTAATAATTGGTTTTTGCATCAAGTTCTCTCTCTCTCTCTCTCTCTCTCTCTCTCTCTCTCTCTCTCTCTCACACACACACACACACACACATGCACACACACATACACACACTATAAAGAAGTTGGTTTTGATTTATATACACCAGTGTCTGTATCTCTCAGACAAATATTTTGAATCTTATTGTCCAATATGAAAACATTTCCAAGGCACTTTGAAAGGTAATAATGTAATAAGGCTACTGTACTAATGGAAGAGATTAGATACAATAAAGAACTCCCTCAACTCACTTATACTTGTCAATATTAAAGCAATAAGATGGCCATGAATGAATCAATAATCAAATCCTCACCAGACACAAAATCTATTGGTGTCTTATTCTTGAAATTTTTTCCTTAGAAATACAGAATTGAGGCCAGACACGATGGCACATGCCTTTAATTCCAGCATTCAGGAGGCAAAAGCAAGTGGATATCTGTGAGTTCAAGGCCATCCTAGTCTACATAGTGAGTTTTATGATAGCCAGGGCCTTATAGACTCTCTTATCAATAGATAGATAGATAGATAGATAGATAGATAGATAGATAGATAGATAGATAGATAGATAGAGATACATACATACATACATACATACATACATACATACATACATACATATTCTGTGCATTTGTATAATATATTATGTATTTATTTTACTCGCCATGTAAAATGTGGTAGTTTGATATATCACTCCAAATTGTCTAATCCAAAAATCATATACTCCTTACTAACTTTTTAGTATTAGATGAGAAAGAATCAATAACTTTTAAGAAGTGTTCCTCTTTCTCCACATCCTTGCCAGCATCTGCTGTCACCTGAGTTTTTGATAATAGCCATTCTGACTGGTGTGAGATGGAATCTCAGGGTTGTTTTGATTTGCAGGTTCCTGATGATTAAGGACATTGAACATTTTTTAGGTGCTTCTCAGCCATTCGATAGTCCTCAGTTGAGAATTCTTTGTTTAGGTCTGTACACCATATTCAATAGGGTTATTTGGTTTCTGGAGTCC
>NC_034611.1:8652715-8693140 GCF_900095145.1 Mus pahari | reverse complement strand
GTGAGCCACCATGTGGTTGCTGGGATTTGAACTCCGGACCTTTGGAAGAGCAGTCGGGTGCTCTTACCCACTGAGCCATCTCACCAGCCCGAGTTGGAATTTTGATGAAGATTGCATTGAATCTATAGATTGCTTTTGGCAAGATGGCCATTTTTACTATATTAATCCTGCCAATCCATGAGCATGGGAGATCTTTCCATCTTCTAAGATCTTCTTTAATTTCTTCCTTCAGAGACTTGAAGTTCTTATCCTAAAGATCCTTTACTTCCTTAGTTAGAGTCACACCAAGGTATTTTAATTTATTTGTGACTATTTTCAATGCTGTTGTTTCCCTAATTTCTTTCTCAGCCTGTTTATCCTTTGTGTAGAGAAAGGCCACTGATTTCTTTGAGTTAATTTTATATCCAGCTACAGCACTGAAGCTGTTTATCAGGTTTGGGAGTTCTCTGTTGCAATTTTTGAGGTCTTTTAAATATTCTCTCATATCATCTGCAAATAGTGATATTTTGACTTCTTTCCAATTTGTATTCCTTTGATCTCCTTTTGCTTTCCAATTGCTCTGGCTAGGACTTCAAATAATAAACTGAATAGGTAGAGAGAGAATGGGCAGCTTCCTCCATTGCTGGTGGGATTGCAAGCTGGTACAACCACTCTGGAAATCAGTTTGGTGGTTCCTCAGAAAATTGGACATAGTTCTACTAGAAGATTCAGCAATACCACGCCTGGGCATATACCCAGAAGATGCTCCAAGATGTAATAAGGATACATGCTCCACTATGTTCATAGCAGTCTTAATTATAATAGTCAGAAGCTGGAAGGAACCCAGATGTCCCTCAATGGAGCAATGGATACAGAAAATGTGGTACATTTACACAATGGAGTACTACTTAGCTATTAAATACAATGAATTTATGAAATTCTTAGGCAAATGGATGGATCTGGAAAATATCATCCTGAGTGAGGTAACCCAATCACAAAAGAAGTCACTTGATATGCACTCACTGAGAAGTGGATATTAACCCAGAAAGTTAGACTACCCAAGATTCAATTTGCAAAACACATGAAACTCAATAAGAAGGAAGACCAAAGTGTGGACACTTCAATCCTTCTTAGAAGGGGGAACAAAATACACATGGAAGGAGTTATAGAGACAAAGTGAGGAGCAGAGACTGAAGGAATGACCATGCAGAAACTACCCCACCCGGGGATTCATCCTGTAAATAACCACCAAACCCAGACACTATTGCAGATGCCTACAAGCTTTTGTTGACAGTAGCCTGATATAGCTGTCTCCTTCAATGCTTTGCCAGTGCCTGACTAATACAGAAGTGGATGCTCACAGTCATCCATTAGACAGAGCACAGAGTTCCCAATGAAGTTGCTAGAGAAATTACCCTAGGAGCTGAAGGAGTTTGCAGCCCCATAGGAAGAACTACAATATAAACTAACTAGTAACCAGAAATCCCTGGGACTAAACCATCTATCAAAGAAAACACATGGTGGGACTCATGGCTCTAGCTGTATATGTAGCAGAGGATGGCCTAGTCAGTCATCAATGGGAGGAGAAGCCTTTGGTCCTGTGAAGGTTCTATGCCCCAATATAGGGGATACCTGAGCCAGGAAGCATGGGCGGGTGGTTTGGGGAGCAGGGGGAAGAGGGAGAGGACACAGGATTTTCAGAGAGGAAACTAGGAAAGGGGATAACATTTGAAATGTAAACAAAGAAAATATCTAATAAAAAATAACTCTTAATAAAAATAGAATGCAGAAATTATAGTATAACATGGTATCTAACAGCTCAGACCCTTGCATAATTCAGGGATCACAAACATGAGTAGTCACTATTTGGAAGCTTCTTACATGTGATTATAAAAATTTCTATCAAAGTTCCAAAGTTGACAACAATTATGAGATACTGAATAAACAGTCTCTGATCAGTTCAATTTAATTTAATTAATAGGAACATTATACTAGAGGAGACTAATCAGGAAATACATTTTAAATAAATGAGAAAATAGTAGTGACACAGGCTTACAAGCCACACAGAATAAAACTATCTTTTATGGAAAGTGTTCCAAGTTGGCAATTGACAGTAACCTCAGAAAGCCCAGACAGTCTCTCAGCCTGAAGTGATTCCTTGAAGAGGACACCATGCTGTAGGTGAGAAATTCATCTGGCTCAAACCTTACAGCCTTATGAGACCCTGACCCTGTGTCTCTCAGAGACAGTGACTTTGAAATAGGAAATGTATCTTTTTAAATGTATCTTTTTTAAGGTTGCTGTGCTGGTACAATGTGCTGCAATTGTGACACAATGAAAACACAGAATTAGAATTATGGTGCTGGTCACACAGATCCCTAAACTGTGGCACAGATGGGTACTGGCAAGAGAGTGTAAACTAGAAGACACTTTAAAATGATTTTAAGTCCCCTTAGAGAAATCATTTAATCAACCTAGATTGTTAATAGAATTCTGAACTTCAAGGACCTTATATCCCACAGGACCTGAGAATGCTTTGAAAACTGGAAGAAGAGAGTGTTTATTATCTAGTGGTTCTTTGATGAGATAATTTTCTTAGTTGTATGGTTCCTAAGTTTTAGGAAATGTGTGTTCTGACATACCCATGGTTTTAGGTATGATCTGGTATCTTCTTTCTGTAAAAACTTAAAATGTAAGAAACAAGTACAGGGAAAAGACCTTCCTCCATATGAAATACTTTTAGTTTGACTAAATTCTGTAGAAGGAATTGTGTATGAGAAGCTTAATAGCTATTGAAATTGGACATAAAGAAGCCTGGGTGTCTGAGGACACTACCATTTGCTAAGACAGCCTTAGGAAAAGTAAATTCTCACGCATGATCCTTTCAGAACTTTAAAGATAGGCCCAAGCAACCTTTATTGTCTCTCACCCACATCAAGAGCCAGTCAAGACAGAAAGATGATAGCTCAAAAGAACCAAGAAAAGTCTTCTACCAGGTGAAATAATTGTCCCTGAAAACAGTGAGAGCCCTAATTAATGAACTTTGCTTTGTGGCACTAGGGAACTAGGTTAGGGTACTTGCTCTGTCAGAAGACTCATGTTTGATTGCCAGCAACCATATGGCAGCCTACAACCATCCATAACTCCAGTTAAGGATTCACATTTTTCACAGATACATGCTCAATTTAAACATTCATACAACTGAAATAAATATATTTCAAAATAAAAATAAAGATTCAGTAGGAAAATTATCAGCTTAAGCTTGTATACAAGATGGACAAAATAATGAAGAAGGAAAGTGTGCTGATTCTAACTTCTATTGGCAAGGATCAAAAGTCTTACGAGTCTACTTTGCTACAAATGCATGGTACTATTATTATAAATGAAAGAGTGTCTCAGAATTCAGACCAGATTTTGAAATATAACTAAAGAAAACCAGTGGTTGCTAGATGTCAGCAATATAGAGAAAATTGGGTTTTCCCCCTTGCTGTTGCACTGTGTGTGAATATACTGTGAATGCACGCTATTCTCGAGTTTTCTAGCTATACTTCTGATTTAGACAAGCTGCTACTTCAGGGGTTTTGGTCCAGAGATGGGAAGGACTTGTATATGTTCCTGTGCCATGTGGAGAAAGGTCATCTAGACATACTTTATGCAACTTAAATGGCGATATTCTGAACTTTGAAATGATAAGGTTTAGAAGAGATTGAATTTTGCCCTGATATCAAATGTGTTTCTGAGAAGAGATTTAAAAGGATAGATGTATTTTATATTTGGAAAACATTGGTTAGCATGGAATAGGCTGGGAAATGACATGAGTAAGGAACATAGTGAGGTTAGCATTTTCAGAATCTGAACTGAGAACGCATATTCTAAAATTGTAAAGTGCTAATATGGGCACAAGCACAATATCACCTGTTCCACAATTATACATAGGCCTAGAATAAAATTTAAAAATTTAAAACATTATGGATAGGTTGCTTCGTTATCTATATCTCTGTGTATAAATCACATTGGTTTTTCACATAGTCACCAACTAAGGAGCCCAGTGAGCACATCAGAATTAGCTTGACTAGAACATCAGTGAGCCAATTTAGGTAATTTTGCAATGTCTATGAACCCTAGGCTCTAGTCAGCTGCTAACTTTGAACTGGCTAGCAGAATAGAGGATGTTTTTACCTCAAAATGTCAGCTTTCACTTTTTCCACAATTATGAAATATGACTAGAGTCAGTTATTATAAATCATTTATTACCCATGTACATTTAACAATTAGTAATCTCTTGTGTCCTTCCTACATTAGCTATGAAGTCCGTGCTGATTTGTTATGAAATGGAACTTCTATGTTGGAGTCATAAGTCTAGTTGGATCAGCCTGCGCACAGCATGTAAGGAAGTCACATTTATATGTTTTGCTTAGTAGTGGATGGTTGGGGCAAATAGCAGTCTAAATCCTCAAAGGACACCCAAGGATATAGACAACCCCTTTGTCATTGTATTGCTCAAAATTGGCAGGTTGAATGAAAGCATGGGAACTTGTCCGAAAGAACAAAATAATAAATCCTAGTCTTACCCATAGTTCCTACTACATTTAGGTACTTGTATGTTAAACCTCTTGAGAACAGAGCTACCCATTCATTCATAGTTTCTTTTGAGATAGTGGGTCTATGGAGATGATGGAGAATGAATTAAGAATCACACAGGAAGGAAAATTCATTGTGTGCTATAAGCAGGGTACATTGCCTTACAATTTGGAGCATGGTTTTTATAATTAATTTTTCATAATATCACCATTATCCAACCCAGTTTCACCTCTCACACAAATTGGACAGAGTTCCCAAAATTCCCATGGTTGTGATTCATAGTGTCTCCAAATTTCCAGTCTTTGAAGGTTCACTGTGAAAGTATTTGCGCAACAATGTTTTGTCACAACTTTCTGACAAGTCTATATAAAATCTATGTGTTTCTGAATGATGTGTTGGTAGAGAAATTAGAACCATCTAAAAAGCAATGAGAAGTGTTGCGGATTGACCTGGCGCTGTTTTTATTTGGATGTTAATTCTCCTTCTTCAAGAGGGGTTGCCCGAATAGTGATTTCATGTGAACTTTCTTCCTATTTTAATTGGTCAAATAAAGGCTAGAGCCTGTGACTGGGCAGTGGAAGGGAAAGAAGGTGGGGCTGGAGGTTTTAGAGAGAGGGAAGAGAGTAAAGAGAGGAGGTGGAGGAGGAGATAGCAGAGAGAGAGGAAGATGGATGGAAGATGGAGCAAAACCTTATGGCCCTGAGAAGCCACAAGTAGCAAAGGACCTCATAGCTGAAGAATAGAGCAGTATAATGGTAAATCTGCCCAATCTATGTGTGCACCTTATAAACTTTGTAACTGAGAAGTGTGGTTTTTACACTGGCTTGTTGGGGTTAGAGGTTTACTACAATAAATTGGAACCCAACTAACCTGAGATGAAAGTCTACTGCCCCTCCCCCATCCCTGAATAAATCCAACCCCATTCCTGAAGCTGTTTTGAGTTCTATATTTACTGTTCTGTTTCCTCACTATTTACTCATTAATAAGCAGTAAAACAAAGAACTTCAGGGCCTAATTGTCCAAGCAAATTGATCACTGTATTTGTTGTTATTGCAGGTTGATTTCTCTCAGACTAGATTAATTATCCAGAAGACCATCATCCTTCTTTTATTTCAAAGCCCAGTTCTCCATGCCAACTCAGCGTGGCCTCCCTATCTTGCAAGTCAGGGTAGACCAAAGAATTACCAAGTGAAGAAGTTAGCTTCCTACCGGTTATGGCTACCAACACAGTATTCCAGAATTAGAAATACAGGACTTTATTCATCACAAATTTGACTATTTGCATATTGTTTTGAGTACACAAATTTATATTCCTGTTTATGACAGGTTTCCTGAAGTTTGGGTACTCAACTCTTAATTTAATCATTGTGTGGGTATGAAAAACAAAGAATGTAACTTCAGCCAAGAAAGCAGGTAGGTTAACTGTAGACTTCTCCTTCTGCTCATCTAAAACCAATCCCCCAGCCTTATCTAGAGCTCTGCACCAGACCATGTGCTGTATCCTACCTTGTTCTTCAAACCTCAGGGCCCAGTCTCTGATTAAACTTATCTTCTCTTCTAAATTTCCTCCCCACACTTATTGCTTTATTCCAGACTCCAGTTCCAACAGACATTCCCTGGAACCCCACAGGCTGACCAGAGAAGCATGCAAGCTAGCTACAGATTTTTTTCCTCTCCCTATCTCCTGAAGTTTAACACCTCAGTATCACTCCCATGTGGCCTCTACTTTCTCTCTTCACCAATTTCCAGTGGATCACACAGATCTTCTACTCCAAACTTCCTTTGCACCACATATTGTTTGGTCCCAGCCCCCCAACTTTAATAGGTAATCTTTGGCAACCCAAAGACCATCTCATCCAGATAAGTAGGTAGAGTAACTGCAAATCTTCATCTGTCCCTTAAGTGTTCCAATTTTAGCCCCCAAGTCTCATCTCCAAGTCTGTAGCAAACCCTTTGCTGTGACCTCTCTTCATTCTATGCCCCGTTCCCAGGGGTCTAAGTAAATCCAGGTGGAACACCCTGCTTTCCACACTCCTGTGAACCCTCTTAGCTATGCCTCCTCTGAGACCATCTCCATCCCTTTATGTCAGCATCAAATACTTAGGAACATATTTTACACGAAACTCCCAGTGGCTACCCCTAGGTATGGCTAATAGTCTTACATTATGTAAGAAAAAATTTTTATTGTCTCTGCTTCAAGACAAGAAGCTAAGAGTTTGAATCTTTCAGTGTATATTGTTTCTTAAGTGGAAGAAAGTATTTTATTAGCTAATGCCTCTAAAGGGATATTTACTTCAAATCTTTGCTCTCACATAATGAGCTTTAAAGTTCTGGGGAGTAGCTGTTGCTCCAGAAAAGATTCAGAGTCAATATCATTTTAATATTTAGGGTTTTATTATCCTAGAAAATTATGGTACAGAAAATATGAGAAAGAAAAATTGATTTGCTTCAAATTATTTTCAAAAGCTTCCACGAGATGTTAATTGGCTAAGACCTCATTTTAAGGTCTTAAAGTGACTTAAACCTTTGTTGGATATTATCTAGAAAAATACAAATTAACTGGTAAAGAACAAAAGGCTTGGCAGAAAATAAAGGAAGCTTTTATAATTGTTATCAATTATAATAAATGGTAATTAAATATTAGCTGCTTATTTTAGTTCTGGTAATTAAATGTGCCTACAGCAATTCTTTGGCAAAAGAATACATTAATGTAAAATCATCTTTCTTCATCTCCAAGTAAATTTTTAAAATCCTATTATAAGGCTGCTGTGGTGCTAATTAATAATTATAAGATAAATTCATGTATTTTAGAAAAACTATAACAAAAAATTGTGTTTAAAAAACCTGACGAAGTGTCTGTTCCTTGTTCCAAACAGCAATTAAATTGGTTATTGCAGAATATTGATATTTGGCCTAATGCATAACAAACTTTTAGATAAAATTGATAATCATTACCCGAAAGATAAGTTCTTAAAATTGCTTTTATGCGTGCTTTTGTATCTTCTATAAATTCATGCATGCATGCATGTTTCCCATTTACTGTATTTAAAAACAGCCCTTCTATTGGAGAAAAGTATATGTAATTGGATCACATGTTTATTCTTTTGAGTTTCCTCCTGCTTCAGGACAGATAAATTGTGTGCTGTAGATGGTGTTTTAAAATGTTGAATAAACAAGCTTTAATATGTATATTAATAGTCTCTCTCTCTCTCCATATATATATATATATATATATATATATATATATATCAGAGCTTACAATTGCTTAAAATTGTTTGTCTCTTAGATACTATGAATTCGCAAATTTGCAATTGTTTATGAATATACAACTCATGAGAAAATATGCTGTTCTTTAAGAAGAGTGTCTTTGGACATTTAAAAATTTGTTCTGGTTTGCCTGGACAAGACTTCTTGAGGCAATGCTAGATTTATATCCCAGGCAGATTACAGACCTTAAACAAGAATAATTGGCCATATAATCTCATTCCTTACATCATCGAAATAGTAATGGCTTAAGATAATATTTTGGTATTTTTAGAGAATGTGCATGTCAAATTGTAAAAATTTGTTCTGGGCGTAGTGGCGCATGCCTTTAATCCCAGCACTCAGGAGGCAGAGGCAGGCAGATTTCTGAGTTTGAGGCCAGCCTTGTCTACAGAGTGAATTCCAGGACAGCCAGGGCTACACAGAGAAACCCTGTCTCGAAAAACAAAAAAAAACAACAACAACAAAAAAAAATTGTTCTTAGTGTCCTCAGTTTCTACCTGTTTCCACATAATGATGTTAATTCTTGAGGACTTATACTTAATCAATTATTGCAAATGGATACTGTAACCCTGATTAATAAATAAATAAATAAGTAAAATATGCACATGTGACTATTAATACATTTTCAGGCTTTATAGTTACAACTGCTCTACAAGAGAAGCATCTAAAACTGTAATTAGTCATTGCCTATGTTAAATTTTTCTATGCTTGGTGTTCCAAATTAGATTAAAACAGATATTGGAACTGGCTATTACAGTCAAGTATTTGAGATGTTTTGTCAACAATTTAATGTTACTCATGTTACTGAGATTTTTCTATAATTCTCAAAGACAAGGTATTATAAAACTTTAAAAACTGTATCTTCTTAAAAAACAAAGAAGGGGAGGAATTATTTCCCCAAGCACATTATTTAAATCTCATTTTTATTTTTAAAGTTTTAAAACTTGGATGTCAAAGAGCTTACTACATGTCTTATAGAATCTTCAAAGTAGGCACACTCATGCCTAGGTGAGATGAAAAGGATCCACTTATTGGCATATGGCACGATCCTGAACAGGTATTTTATGTGGGGAAGAGGGCATGCTTGTGTTTTCTCCACAGAATGCTGCAGGAGCATGACAGCTGCCAGAGTGATTCATTCACGTGACAGGCTAACCTGTGAGTTTGCTGAGTGCCCTGACTATGGTGGCAAGAAAGCTGCATTGGGTATATGTTCTTGACCCACCTTTTCTTGTCTTTGTCCCAGATTAGACAAGCTAAGCTGCCTTGCTTCAAGCTTTTTAACCTTATGGGACAGAGAACATTAGAGACTGTGGAAACTGACTTAGGAAAATTAGTCAAAAGGAGTTATAATGACTCTTCTCTTTCCTTTAATGTGACCAATTATTCTAACTCAATCTTGGACTGGTCTAGAAATAATTCCAACATTAGAGATTCTTATTATGAAGATAGCTAAAAATCTAGCCTATTTACTTGAGAAGTAACAGCCTTTCTGTTTCTCAAAGCCACCTCCCCCACACTGGGAAGCCAGAGTTTGAGCTTCTTAGTTGCTAATTTGCAACTGAATAGAGTACCTGGACTTCCCCACAGACAATTTATCCTGTTGCTTTTCAACTCTTGGCTTTGTATTTTAAGCAGATCACTCACTGCCCTACAGCCTGTCTTCAGCAAGCTCCCAGGCTCACCTTCAGCAAGAGCTGGTGGCAGAAATTCATCGATATGAAGAGATGCATTGAGTCCATATTGTGGCTTTGGTCTGATTGGGAATAAGTTGTGCTATAAGGGCTGGTTAGTCAATGACAGGCCACTGAAATTTCTGGACTAGTTCAAAATCTAAAACAGAGGCATGTGCCAAGGCCATGGTTTATTCATAATAACACCACAAAGCTGTGTTTGTGCAAAATAAACACAAGCAAGCTGCAATGCTTCCATGATGATTAAGAATAGTTCATAGAAAATCTAAGTCCCAAGCCATGCACGGCTGCCAGCCACCATAATTCCCAGGCAGGACCATGGAGCATAAATAAATTTTATGCCCCAGCCCAGCTAATTTTTATTATATATTTAGGGAGGAATTGTAGCCTCCCCCAGCCTTGAGCAGGCTGATTCAGACCTTGCTGCCACTGTGAATGAGACTACCTGGGGTGGAGCGCCCCCCCCCCCCCAGATACCTAGATGTTTTTATTGTTCTGGCACCTGCCACTGCTCTTCTCCAAGACGCTGCTACCTGCTGAGAGGCTGAAACTGCCTTCCTGAGAAATTCCTGAGACAGCTGGCAAGCTGGCAATTGACAACTTACTGCCAAACTAGTGCTGTCAGCCTAATTGCTTACAGGCTGGCAACAGGCATCAAGAGTGGATCAGCGGGTTATGGGCTTTCCCTCTTTATAAGCACAGACTCTTAGTAAATATTGGGCCTTGATCAGAAATCTGTCTTGGTCTCATTTCTTCTCTTGCCATTTCCTCCCTCACAGCTCAGACCTCCCACTCAGAAACCCAGTTCGTGTGGCCACAGGCGGCTATAGTGCTTGCTGCTGTTTCTGCTGTTTCCAGCTTTATATGATGGTTTCTACTTTAAATCCTGATGCTTGCTTTGAAAATGCATTATCTGCTGAGTTACCTCACCAGGCTGGGACCCAAATTGATAATGCTCATAGGCATGCCTTTCTATTTGCTCTTGGGTCAGAAATCATTTCTGTGTTCCCTGACTTGGAAAATAATAAAACAGAAGAGGCAGCCTCACCCTCCAAAAAGTTTCTCAGTGGCCAATGAAGACCAGACAGTGCCTGTGCAACATTACAGACTAATACTCTTAAATGTTCAGTCACCTTAAACAGCATGAGGTTTTCTGTGAACTAAGAGCATACAGTAATTTTATAGGAGACAAACTTAGAAGTAAAACAAACAGGGCAAGACAAAATGCAAAAGCCAAAACAAAACAAAACAAAACAAAACAAAAAACTACCACCACCACCACCAACAACAACAACAAAAATAAACAGGCAAACAGACAAACAAAATTCTGTCAAGCTGCTACACTTTTTATTTTAACTGTGGAGACATGTGAACAGCTACATTCCCTGAGATAAGCAGAAACAGAGAGAGGTATGGACATGCAAGTTAGAATAAACAGGTGTTAATCAAACAATGGCCAGGGCTCTGGCTGACAACTGGTGTTCAATCTTACTATAACATAGGAGCCTGCACCCACAGCAAGCTGTGACACAAGTGTGGGTTTTCTTCACACTACATTACATTGGTACATACACTTCAAAGCCTTCCTTTCACAGACACCATGCTGTTTCCTGCATAGGAACATGAACCACATCCTCTTCTCCATGTAACAATGGTCCTTTTATCTACAGGCTTACCTGCTGTGTCTCTTTATGTAACAAATTTTTATTTGCCTTTACTTTAGAACTAGTCTGCCTAGTTTCTTTCCTACATGTGACAAAGACCCACTAAATTCAAGACAAAGCACAGGAGCTCTGCAGTTCTCTTGATGAGTTTTTAACTCTTTCTTTCCCTTTTTGTTCATTTTTGGCAATTTCTCTTCCCTTTCTCTCATAGTTCAGGTATTTCAGTTCAATGCTGATCTGGTTTAAATGTGCTCCACTGCTTCTACTCCTGACCATTCTAGGCATCATATGTGCCACAGCATTGTTCTGCATCTATGGAACTAACCTTAGTTCTCTCTGGTTACATGCCCATATATCCTCTTTGAGCCTGACAGCCTTCTTCAGATTTCAAGATCTGAATTGATTTCTCTTTCTTTTTATAGTACTTGGCTCATGGCTCTCCTTGATATAGTGCTCCTATTTTTTTTCATGAAAGGAAATAGTTCAGAAGATATATTTTAAATTGATAAAAAGTGATAACAATAAAGCATATGGCACGATTAATATTGCATTATGTATTCTTCCACTTACCAACCCTCCACTCAACTTTATACCTCAAGTATAACCATATATAGAGAGTTTAAGAGACATTTTTGGGTTTTCACCTGCTTTGTCCTTCAATTAATAGTATTTACCATGCTTATGAAAGTTAACTGCTGTTGAAAACTGTGATTCTTAAACAGTAATATGATTCTGTTTTCAAGGACTTTATTTGAAAGTATTTCCTGGGACAGGTCAATTAGCACATAGTTATATATTCTGAGTTGTACTTTCATGCTTCAAGTTCTGCTAAAAGCGAGACTAATACAATAAAGAAAATATAAGGACTGTGTTAGTGCCTCCATCATGAAAAAATGGAAAGGGAATCCTGCCACTTAAACAGTACAAATAGTGGTATTATGGAAATTGCAGTCAACCCATTAAACCATAAATGAGTAAATGGGTCCTTCAGGCCAAGCATTATAACAATGCATGTCTTTGACATTAACTACTTATGCTTCCCTCCATGAATTAAGGGAGATAAATTTGTCTTCTATGGGTCTTGATGTGTTCTCTTCTTTCATTTTATTAGATATTTTCTTCATTTACATTTCAAATGCTATCACAAAAGTCCCCTATACCCTTCCCCCTCACCCCCTCCTCAACCAACCCACTCCTGCTTCCTGGCCCTAGCGTTCCCCTGTGGGGAACTGAAGGCTGGTCTCCAGTTGAGCTGAGGTCTGAAATCCGAAGGGTGATAATTCACCTTCATGACATTGCAGGCATTCCCTCATGCTCCTGGAACTCTGGCTCCTGCCTAAGTTACTGCCCTCCACAGTCCCCACAAGAGAAGCATGGCTGAAAGTCACATAGGCAATGGCCCAGGCTTCTGACCTTCAGGCTAAACTCCTCCCCAGTTACCTAGCAACAATAAAGACCATATAAAGGGCTGTTCAGCCTCTGCTTTCTCACTTATGCTTTTACTTCTCATTCCCTAACTTTTTACCCCTCACTCTCACCCTCTATCTCCCCTCTTTTTTGTCTTCTCTCCTCTTTCCTCTCTTTTGTCTTCTCCTCTCTTCTCTCCTCTCTCTCTCTCTCTAGCCCACCCCCCTCAGTATTGTCATGTAACTAGGAAGTTTTCCATAAGATAGACCAAATAAAATAACATCATTACTGTACTAAAGCAAGCATTTATTTCCATTTAACAGTTTCCCATATATAATTATCCTCAACTATGTTGTAAAACACCAATTCCTTTACTTTAGTGTTTCCTTATTTATGAAGATCCTCACTCAAATAAATGGTTAGAAATCTCTCTTTTGTCTTATATTTTACTCTTAGCAGCAGTGATTAAAATATGGTTACCACTGTAAGTAAAGAATTGATGTGAAACTATTTAGATAATGAAACACAATAATAACTTTCTAGACTCAGAGTCACATGCTGAAAGACATTCATAGATGAAAAATAGTTATTTTCATTTTTGTAAGAAACACAAACATCACAGATTTTCACTTTTATCTGGTTTGCAACAAAAGAGATTCATCTAATGATATCCATGCTGACTTTCTCTCTAAAGATTGTTTCTTTGTTTTCAAACACTTTCTTATTATTGCCCCATCCTCTGTCACAGTCCACAATCAATTATATTCCTCCGACATTGTCCCTTGTTACCACCAGAACAAAATGCTGAAGATAATGGAGCCATGCAGGAAACATCTTAGATATGTTTGTAGACTTCAAGATCGATCATACACTCAAATGACTCAAATATGCATTAGAAAATGTGTTGACTTTGGCATGTTTTTCTACCTCGGAATCTGGCCATTATCAAATAGGCTCACAAATGAAGGTCTGTTTAAGTAGGCAAGAGTGAAAGATGGAGATCAGATGTTGTAGACATACAGAATACTCCAGAGACTTGCTGTTTCCCTACTATTTCCTTTACAAATAGATTTGTGAGCACCACCAATAGTCTCTACTAAAAATGAGGCTGCTATTCATAGAACAATGTATATTTAAGAGTTTAAAAATTCTAATGATAGTAAGTATATATATGGATAATACAGTTTTATTATTTAATATTCAAAATATATGTTAAAATAATAAGCTTTTTATACAAATGTTGCAGAGCAGAAAACTGGATCCTTTCAAGTTTTCACAAGTAAAATATAGTTCAAATCATTTAATGTATGCTTAGACGGTGAGTGACAGCAGGAAATCAAAATTGATATTAAGAGCAATAAACTTGTTAACCTGTTATATGAAGCAGACATTA
This sequence comes from Mus pahari, assembly GCF_900095145.1. Classification (NCBI taxonomy): domain Eukaryota; kingdom Metazoa; phylum Chordata; class Mammalia; order Rodentia; family Muridae; genus Mus; species Mus pahari. Next base: position 8,679,155 of record NC_034611.1, on the reverse strand, counting down.
TTTTCATTCTCTTCATTAAGTTAAACTCATCTGGAATACTGTCAACATATTAGGCACTGAAATCAATTTAAAGGATGTCTTTAAAAATTAAGATAGGGAAGTAGGATGCTTGGGGGTGAAGTGGAGGTGGGTGGGGAGGGTGGGGAGTATGGGGAGCATCCTTTCAGAGGCAAAGGTGAGTGAGGAGGGGGTTAAGAACTCAGGGAGGGGGAACCAGAAAGGTGAGGCAACAGTGGGAATGTAAACAAGTAAAGTGGTTTAATTAAAAAAAGACTGATAAGCCAACACAGAAAGAAAGTAAATATACTAGATTCAGTAAACACAGTTAAGATGTACTAGTGAGCCCTGGTGAGAGGGTCCAGCTGCTAATAGTACTTGCTTTTCCAGAGGACCAGGAATCAGTCCTAAGCACTTATATGGCACTCAGACCTATCTTAAAATCTAGCTCTAAGTCCATGACATTCTCTTTTAGTTTCTGTAGGTACATCATGCACAAGCACATATGCAAGCAAAACACATAAAGTATTTTTAACGTAAGATATACTAATGCTATCTTATAGAAATACTATACCTAGATCCTCAGCACCATGCACAAATCAATATAATTTTTTTTGACAAAAGTAGGTTTTTGTCTTAGATTACACATCTTTAAAACCCACTTTTCATGTATTCAGCAAAGCAGATATATTATTTTTCTGTGAAGATACACTATAGTACCAATTATTTCTATATGAGCATCAGATGGCACCAAGATTATCTTCTAGAAAAGGAACATTGAAGCAAAAGTATGAATCAGTGTTCAATCACTATTTGATCTTACCTGCTGGTTTACAGGGAAATTTCTGTTGATTTTTTTGATCTGCAATGATAAATTAATCAATATCAGTGAGAATAAAAATATTTCTGATGATCTATTTCTAAGAGTTATTTTACATGAGCCAGGTGGGTTTATGCATGCCTTCAGTCCCAGCATTTGAGAGGCAGAGGCAGAGGCAGAAGTAGAGGCAGATAGATCTCTGTATTTAAGGGTAGCCTGTTTTGGACAGGAGTTCAGGGAAGCCACGGCTACATAGTGAGAACCTGTCTCAAAACATGGCTGGGAGTAGGCTATGCTACACTAAAGGGTACCTTAACATACTACACTCATTGCATATAGTCCCATTTTAATTACAGATCATACATTTTATCAAATATAAAGAATTTGAAACCTTTTAATTATTTTCATTTATAGGAAATTAATATTAATTCCATGTGGTAGAAATGAGTATCTGCCAAAACTAAGTAAAAGCAGGCTTACAATTTGAATTCATACTGTACATCATAGAATAGTAAATTTACTTTAATAGTCATAACAAGAGAATAGATGGAAAAGCCAAAGAGTAAAGTATAATATATGTATTTTCACTCATAATCCAAACAGAATACATTTTTCTTTAAGAAAATGTAAAGAGTTACATTGCATAAAAATCTAAACTCTCCAGGAGCATGTCCTCTAAAGTAACATGGAAACAGATATGAAAAAGCAAATGGAAGTAGGCACTCCCAGAAGATATATATGCTCAGCAGTGTACTGGCTGATGAAATCCATTATTCTTCATCAAATTCAGGGAGACAACTTAGCACCAGGTTTATATGGTATAAGCTTATATCAAACTAAATAACTATAGACTCATTCTTTATATGAAAAATTATGTTATTGACATATTTTTCCCTTTTAAACTTCCTGTAATTATCTAGTAAATATGAATGTGCAATTACATGCATATAAGAACAAAGTTTAAAAAATCACCAAACTCTCCTTTACCAGCACAAACTGACCTTCTAGGTATTTTTCACGTAAAATGTAAAACTGAAATAAAATTTGCAAATGAATATATTTTGAGCAAGTTTTGAGGAGGTTTATGCAAAAACCCTGTTATTCCTCCAATGCTATAACAATGTTAACCTGGCCTACCTCCAGCAGAAAGACAAGGCATCAGCAAAGGGATGGGCTTGCCATCCCACAGTCACATCTCTGACCCATAATTGTTCCTCTCTGAAAGAACTACAGGGATGGAAACAAAGAGGAGCCTGAGGAAAAGAAGGTTCAGTGACAGGATCAAAGTGGGATCCAGCTCAAGGGGAGGCCCCAAGGCCTGACACTATTACTGAGGTGTGCTCACAAAAAGGGACCTATCATGACTGCCCTCCAAAAGACTGAAGAAGCAGCTGAAAGAGTCAGATGCAGATATTTGCACCCATCAAATGGACAGAAGCTACTGACCCCTGTGACTGAATTAGGGAAAAGCTGGAAGAAGCTGAGAAGGAGGGCAACCCTATAGAAGGACCAGCAATCTCAATTAACCTGGACCCCTGAGATCTCTCAGACACCGGGCCACCAACTAGGCAGCATACACCAGCTGATATGAAGCCACCAACACATATACAGCAGAGGACTGCCAGGTCTGGGTTCAGTCAGAGAAGATGCACCTAACCTTCAAGAAACTGGAAGCCCCAGGGTGTTTAGAGGCCTGGTGGGGTGACGGTGGAGGTGGGGACATCCTCCTGGAGACAGGGAGCAGGGAGGAGGTATGGGATGGCGAACAGCCAGAGGGTAGACCTGGAGGGTAATAAAATCTGGAGTGAAAAAAAGTTTAAATAGAATTTAAAACAGAAAATAAACAAAAAAACTAAACAAAACAAAACAAATAAACAATGTTAACCTGGTCTGGCTAGCCTTGCCCTATACGAGGGCAATTATCTGCTTAATAGATTTCTTTCACAACAATGGCTATAATTTGGAAACAGAGATATCACATACTAATCAATCTGATCTCATTTAGCATGACTAAAACATCTTTAGTTATTTTCCTTTTAGAAATAATTGTAGAAATAGATGAAAATCATGTGTGGAAAATTTTTACTCTTAAGAGTGCACTATCAAGATTCAAAACTTGACTCTTTAAATTGTACAAATAGTCTGAGAAACCTTATGTGATAACTTGAGTATTGGCCATGTAGACAGGCAGGAAAGGGCAGGAAGCAGTAATTATATAGTACATGCTGAGCATAGGCAGTTTGCTGCATCCTGGGACTCAGATATATTAGATATGATCACACTTCCAGATGTATTGTATTACATGCTCACATACCTAGCCCAGATACACACACACACACACACACACACTCACTTAAATTGTCAATATAGTTGAGAAATAAAAACTCATTTAATCAGATTCAATGCCTATTTATAATAAAAGCACCCAAAACGTAATGAGAAAAGCAAAAAAAGAGAAAGATGAGAAATTCATACTAAAACATCATACTCAGTAGTGAATGACTGGAGCTTTCCCCTGTAGTGGAGGGTAAGACAACATGCAAAAGTTAGTTAAAATTTCCCTACTATAATATCATGAAGACAAAGTACATTCAGAGTTTCATGATAAAGAAAAAAATATAAAATGCAACTATTAAATGTCATCAAAAGAAATTAAAGAAAATGTAAAGAAATGTGGCGACATTCTATAATAGGTGATTCTTATGACTTCCTATTTCAGAATCACTGTCTTCTCAGAAGCTGCACAGATTCAGTGAAATTCTATATATACTTTTATTTGAAAAATATATGTGGAAGGAATTATAGAGACAAAGTTTGGAGCTGAGATAAAAGAAAGGACCATCCAGAGATTGCCCCACCCAGGGATCCATCCCATTTACAACCACCAAACCCAGACACTATTGCATATGCCAGCAAGATTTTGCTGACAGGATCCTGATATAGCTATCTCTCGTGAGGCTATGCCCGTGCCTGGCAAATACAGAAGTGGATGCTCACAGTCATCTATTGGATGGAACACAGGGACCACTAATGAAGGAGCTAGAGAAAATACCCAAGGAGCTACAGGGATCTTCAACCCTATAGGAGGATCAACAATATGAACTAACTAATATCCCCCAGAACTATGTCTCTAGTTGCATATGTAGCAGAGATCATATGCCCCAGTACAGGGGAATGCCAGGGCCAGGAAGCGAGAGTAGGTGGGTTGGGGAACATGGCAGAGGGAGAGTATAGGGGACCTTCAGGATAGCATTTGAAATGTAAATGAAGAAAATATCTAATAAAATCTCAAACTGGATTTAGCTCAGAGGTGTAGCTCATCCTAGAGTAAAGCCTGACTTAGATCCCCTACACTGGAAAAGAAGACAAAAGATAAACATCCTTGAATTCAAAGGGAATTTGAAAAGGAATCACACAGGAAATTTAAAAAGAGAAATTATTCACATCTTCTTTAAGTTCTTTCAGTGATGTTTGACAGCTTGCATTTGATTCCATTTTTCTTTTCCTTTTTTTTTCCTTCCTTTTTGATAAGGTACTCTCTAACTATTGATAATGTAGGTCAACTTGTTCTTCATCTTGCCTTTCCAAAAGAGTCCCAGACTCTGATATCAAATTTACTACAAAGCATTATTAGAGCAACTGGATATGGACCTACAACTGAGCACACATTCATGCACGGACACAGGCATGCACTCAATGTCTGCATTCGTGCGCATGTGCTCACACACCACACACACACACACACACACTCACACACTCATACATACACATGATTATGTGGATACACAGAAGACATACTAGCACACCTTCTAACATTCATGAAGCAACTGTTCTTAGCAAGGTGCCATGTTTATGCATGTATATCAATACTAAAGAATGAATTTGGGCCGGCCAGTGGTGGTGCTTGCCTGTAATCCCAGCACTTGGGAGGCAGAAAAAAAAAAAAAAAAAAANATATATATATATATATATATATATATTTTTTTTTTTTTTCAGGAAAATACAAAAGAACAGAAAAACATGATGTTGCTGATAGTTTCTCAAATAGATGAAGCTATTAACCCATAGAGGGTAAGGGTAACTATACTGAACCTTCCCATAGTGCTGCAAATCACAGCTATATAGAGGACTACATGCACACACATGTTCCAGTGAAAGAAATGTTAAATGGATTCTAATTCACACCTCTTTGAATTTTTAAATGCTTTACAGAAGTTAGTTTGATGCATGGAACTACACAGTCTTTAGGTGTAACACATGGTCGTGATCAACAAGAGTTATTTATTTATAAACCTTACCAAGATGATCATTGAGGAGAAAGGTTGTGGGAACTAACAAGGGGCCTGGGAAAGAGGAGGAGGAAGGACCCATGTTCCCCCCCCCCCCCCAGAGTTCCTCCTATGCTCTGGACTACCAGACACTTTCCACTCAGCCCTGGGTGGGCATCCAAGCCACTGACCCACTCTTGGGGAGGGTGAACAAGGGGCAGCCCAAAATGGGGGCCTCAGGGCCACACCCTGTAGCCCAGGGATTATGGGAGGGAGGGAAGAGGGAAGAGAGGTTCCCACACTAGCGAGAGTGAGCGCAGTCTTGATGAGTAGAGACTGCCTATGGGTTTAGAGCTTTATTGTAGAAAGGCAGGGGGAAAGAGAGGAGGTAGAAAGAGAGAAATGAAGGGCTAGAGAGAAAGAGAGAGGAAGAGGGAGAGAGGTAAAGGAGAGGAGAGTAAAAGAACAAAGGAGTGAGAGGAGTGAAAGAGCAAGTAGGGGCCTAAGAGCCTCTTTTAAAGTGAGCTGCTATCTTTTCTGTTGCTAGGTAACTGGAGAGTTTAGCCTGAAGGTCAGAAGCTTGGGACATTGCCTACTAGCCATACTTCTCTTGCAGGGGCTGAGGTGGGTGGTAACCTAGACAGGAGCCAGAGTTCCAGGAGACATAAGAGAATGCCTTCCATCCCATGTAGGTAAATTATGACCACGCGGTCCGGGGTTCAGCATCTCAGTTCTACCAGCCTGTCTGTACATAGCCCAATGCCCCACAAAACATTATCCCAAATCTCATAAGCATGTGTGGATAATATTTCTTTAATTAAAATATAGTTACATCACTTCCCTTCTTTCTCCTCACTTCATCCCCTCTCAAGATTCATGATCCTTTATTCTTTATTATTGTCACACCCATACATAAACACTCAACAACAACAAACCTTATAAGTGACTTTAGTGTTGTTTATCGGTATATGGTTTTAGGAGGCTCTTTTCTGGGAGTACATCTTAGCATGGGGTTCTGAATGATCACCTTCATACTAATTAGTGTCATTATTTGGGTTTTTTTAGGAAACCATGTTGTTAAATTTTTATGGGTGATCATTGGTTTTTGGGTTTTTGTTTGTTTTCTTTTGTTTTGTCATACCTAGGAGACACAATCTTATAGAAAACTTCATGTTTCTTTGGTTCTTAAAACTCATCTACCTCCTTTTACACAATGTCCCTTGTGCTCTATTGTAGATATACTATTTGCAGTTGGGTCCATAGTCAGTTGTCCTCTGCATTTCATGGATCGTTGTGTTGGTTCTGCTATAGAAAATAGATTCTATGTTATGGAATAAGACTTGAGAACACATGGGGATAACATTGCTCCAGATTCAAATTTGTACACTGCATGAATGCGTGCACACACACACACACACACACACACACACACACATACCTGAACTCTCACACACATATACACACTCTCTTACACATACTACATACTTAAATGAACTCATATATACTCACAAACACTCATGTAGATACTCACACATACACAAACATACACACCCACACCCACTGAAGCACACCAGTGTGATTGATAGACTGAAAAATGCTGCAACCATCCAAACAATCCCTGTTCAGAAACTCAGTATTCTTCTTTCTTTGTTTCACCAAAATCAAGAATGCAGGCATGCATGGTAATTGGGAAGAAGAATTATGGTAATTGATGAAGATTTATTTTGTATAGTTTTTAAAAGTGCAATAAATAATCCCAAATGTTAGGATAAAAATATCAAGCACTTATAGAAGATTTGAAACAGAAAAGCTACCCTCATGTATGTGGTACACATGCATAGTACTGTCATAATGGGCACCAGATAATGGCTTAAGGTGCTACCTGCATGGTGATGATGAAATGGGAAACAATAACAGGTATCAGGGAAGTTCCAACTAGGGAAAATAGAGGGACGTAAAGAGGAGGGACAAATAACACCAGGGTGGTTTAATAAGGCCCCAGAGGCATCATAATATTTTGTACTTACCTAAAATTTTACAATACATACATAAAGCTTAAAGAAAATTAAGTCTCTTGGGCTAAGAGTGTTATTCACAAAAGCCACAGACTAACAAAAACCTTAACACCAGGAATGAGAAACCTGTTTTTAAAGAGTTGGCCAGGATGGTCCAAGTGATTCCCAGAACAATATAGATTATCCAGGTATCTTTGGTGGCCTCTCAGGGTTTGAGGATGGTTTCTTATTGCTGAAGACACCATACTCAATGGACACATGGTTGCAGTGGATAGAATGAATCTAATGGGAAATCCTCTTTCCTGATGCAAATTTAATAGTTGTAGAAAAAAATCCTGAAAGTTGCCACAGGATGGAAACAATTAAACAGTCTTACCCAGTTGAAACACCTATGAACCTAACAATGATAAGCATAACAAGACATATATGACAGTGCTAGAATTGGTACTCATATTTCTGTAGCAAGCAAGAATTGTCCAATTGGACTCATAGCCCACTTAATAAAAAAAGAAATCATGGCTGGTTCTGAAAATCCAGCTGGCCTTCTAGTGAAATAATGGATCTTAGAGGATTATCTAACCCCACCACTTTGCTAAATGAGCATTATTTCTCAATGCACTGTAAATTTTATCTTCATATCCACAGATGTAGCTAACACTCATTAATGAAGCATCTTTTTTATAATAAATGGAGATCATCATGTTAAACCATGACTAGACACAACACAGGGATCAATGGGTTCTGAGGAGCTCAGGCCCAGTGGATACATCTTCTGACATAGATGGCAAAATAAAGAATAAAACTATAATTGCTACAGTTTGCATATAATGCATCATATCACTCACTCTTGCTTTTGTTCTGACTTAAGTGACTGTAGTTATTTGATTTCACTTGACATAACCCAGCTTTTTAGCTGATACCTATGTGACTGACAATTCCATTATGATGAAGAGGAAAAATGATGCAGAGAACAAGCCATTAGCTAGAACCTACATCTAATTATTTAACATTCATGGCTATGAAAAGTAAGAACTTCAGTAACAGCCGTGCCTATTTGAACCTCATTCTGCAGTCTCTGATCATAGCCCTTATTTCATCTTTAAGGACACTTGCTTTCTGGGAGGCTTTATTCTGCCATTATAACCAATTCAACTACAAGCTTTTTGCTTTGATAAAAGGTCTTCTATTTACTTTTATGTTAGCTTTTCACAACCAATATCATTATGAAGAATAAAGTCTTATTTTCCCACCTTATTTTTCTGTAATATTATAAACTCATTCAAAGGAAAAAAAACTATGATTCTTAACCTCTTAACTATAAAGATTGTAGGAAGAAAGCAGAAATAACAACTGACTAAATTCACATGTCTAATTAATATTCTCTGCCTCTGTTGTGAATTCTAAAGGGATCTGACCATTTTTCTGAGGGCTTATATCATCCACACTCAAGTACTGATTTTACAAACTGCAGGCCAGCTGCTACATGATCTGAGGTAGCAAAAATTAGGCAAGAAAGTACTGTAAAGAGAGTGGGAAAAAAACACAATCATTGCAAGAGTTGTTGAAGAAATTCTCAGAACCACTGAGAGAGTCAGCAGCCACTGTAGTTCCGAAGCTTTGTCACACAGAAAGAAAAAGAAATTTTAGTCTTTTCAATCAATATATAAAATTTCTCTTATTTTAAATACAGATCATATTTTATACACATTGTTATACCACATGTGTATGTATTCTCTTTTTTCCTTTTTATATTAGATATTTACTTTATTTATATTCCAATGTTGTCCCCTTTCCTAGTACACACATATTTCATATAGTTTAAGGTGAAACATTTTATTACAATAAATGCTTCTACAGGATACTTATATTTAAATCTATAACAAAAGAGATGATTCTCTCAGAACACTTTGATATGATAATTTCACAATTAGGAAATTGAAAGACCTGAGTGAGGATACTCTCTGAGGATGTGGCTAAATGTTACCCATTTCCTCGATAATCCTACCTAAGAACGAACATGGATGCAGACCTGCAGGTTCTTGATGGCTTAGTCATTACTTAAAGTTTATTTTACTGAGTTTTCTCATTTTCTTTAAGGTATAGGTACTCAAATAACTACCTTTCAGAATCTCAGTAGTTAATTCATAAAGTGATTATACCAAATATGTGTAAACACATAACCCTATATGACAGATCCCATCACTCACTAATGACTTGTGAAATAGTATAGTTTAGTTTAGAGGGTGCCTCAAAAGGTAATTTAAAAAAATGTTGGTGCCATATATAAGACAAAATTTAAAAGCTTCTTTAAATTAAATCATTAGTGTAACTTGTAATTACTTAACACTACTTATGAGAAGGGGTTTAAGATTCACAAAAATATCAAGAGGTTGGATTCTATCCAAATTTAATGATACCTACTCTCATGCTTATCTTCAGCATAAAAATACTTCTGAAAAGACAGGAGCTGTTTATTTTGGCCGATAAAGAATTTTTCCTGCTTTAATTTTAATTTTTAATTTATTTATTATTTTAATTAGATATTTTCTTTATTTACATTTCAAATGTTATCCCCTTTCCTAGTTTCCTCCCTGAAAATCCTCTATCGCCTCCTCCTGCTTCCCAACCCACTCAATCCCGCCTCCTAGCCCTGACATTCCCCTATACTGGGGCATAGAACCTTTAGAAGACCAAGGGCCTCTCCTCCCATTGATGGCCCACTAGGCCATTCTCTGCTCCATATGCAGCTAGAGACACAAGCTCAGGGGGTACTATTTAGTTCATATTGTTGTACCTCCTATATGGCTGCAAACCCCTTCAGCTCCTTGGGTACTTTCTCTAGCTCCTTCATTGGGAACCCTGTGCTCTGTCCAATGGATGACTGTGCACATCCACTTCTGTATTTGCTGAGATTCCACTTCATGCCAATCAGAATGGCTAAGATCAAAAACTCAGGAGACAGCAGATGCTGGCGAGGATGTGGAGAAAGAGCAACACTACTCCATTGCTGGTGGGATTACATGGTGGTACAACCACTCTGGAAATCCGCTTGTCAGTTCCTCAGAAAATTGGACATAATATTTACTACCAGAAGATCCAGCAATACCACTCCTGGGCATATACCCAGAAGGTGTTCCAACTTACAATAAGGACATGTGCTCCACTGTGTTCATAGCAGCCTTATTTACAATAGCCAGAAGCTATAAAGAACCCAGATGTCCCTCAACAGTAAAATGAATACAGAAAATGTGGTACATTTACACAATGGAGTACTATGCATTAATTAAAAATAATGAATTTATGAAATTCTTAGGCAAATGGATGTATCTGGAGGATATCACCCTGAGTGAGGTAACCCAACCACAAAAGAACACACATGATATGCACTCACTGATAAGTGGATACTAGCCCAGAAACTCAGAATACCTAAGATATAATTTGCAAAACACATGAAACTCAAGAACAAGGAAGACCAAAGTGTGGATACTTCAATCCTTCTTAGAAGGGGAAACAAAACCACCAGGGAAGGAGTTACAGAGACAAAGTTTGGAGCAGAGACTGAAGGAATGACCATCCAGAGCCTGCCCCACCTGGGGATTCATCCCATAAACGACCACCAAACCCAGACACTATTGCAGATGCCAACAAGATTTTGCTGACAGGATCCTGACATAGCGGTCTCCTGAAAGGCTCTGCCAGTGCCTAGCAAATAAAGGATGTTTTGATGCTATGGTGCTTTTGAGCCTGATATACTTAAAAGTGTGTTGCTGTAGTGGTTGTTATCCACTTCCAACTGCAATCACAGAAATAGCAGACTTCTACCATGGTGTGTATCAAATACTTGCTTTTCTCCTAGACTTCAAGTATGTGCAGGTGTAGTTACACTGAGCACATGTTACTCACATTGTAAAGGATTATGAGACCAGTTTTTGATAGTGTTGTGTTGTTTTTCTAAAATATGACCTCTTAATAACTTCTATGTTATATTCTATTAATAACAGTATCCTTATCTCATATTCATTTGAATGTATTAATAAGAACATTACAATACTCAAAATGAATCAGTAATAACCTTACATTAGGGAAAATAGTTATAAGCACTTTGCCTTGGAATAATTTTACCCTCAGCAGACCTAGGTTTAAATCTGTACTTCTCTCTCCGTGCATATCTGATTGTCCATCCTTTCTATAACCTATATTACAAGTCTGAATGCCACTTGGATGATGTCTGTCCCTGTGTCTGTGTCTGTCCTTAACAAAGACCTTTCACTCTGTATATATTGTACCGCACAGAAACCATTTTATGATGAAGCAATCTTCTTTACAGAAATCTCTAACAAAGTTTTACAAGGGATTAACTCACTAACTCCAACTAACCCAGAAAACAAACAAGCAAATGTTATTGTGTAATAGCCTAATGGTGCTTCCATAATTGATAGTGCATATTTTGTTATATAAAGTTGCTTTTCAGTCTATTGTTGCTTTCAGCAAATGACTACATTACTGTATGTTTATATACACAAACATTGTTTTTTTTTGGTTTGCAGCTTGGAAGAATACACTACTTAATACTAAAGCTTGGGTTGTAAAAGCTGATTACACGGGAGAATGCCAGGCAATTAAGTTTGATTGCTATATTGTTCTCTTAAAGGTAGGTTAAACAAGCAGACTGCAAACACAGTAGGAAAGCAGTCATAGTCTTAAGTAACCTGAAGGTCTATTATTGACTCCAGCTGTGAGGTTCAGACTATGATCCACTCTCCTGGAATGTAGGCTATATTTTCACATCTTATCTTTCCACACTTAAAACCCAGTATTCAGTAACTTGATCCTAATTCCTTCAAGGATAGTAGTTATTTGTGTAGAATCCAGAACTACTAGGATTTTGTTTTTAAAGTTCTTGTTCAATTAACCTTTTGAGTGTTACGATCTTTAAAATATATGATAGTTTTCACACATTGCCTTGTTTTATTAAACAAAAATACCAACTAAATGAAAATTATGTTTGCTGTCATTTCATGAAGTAATAGTTAATGGCATAAATATAGTAACAATATGCAATTTACATAATGACATATCCTTAAGGAAAGCATGTCTGGAATGATTCATTTCAGCCCATACTAGTTAAATTGTCTGCATTTACTGGTATTTACTTTTATAACAGAACCCATTACTTTCCTTTCCACATAGATGCTCTTGCTCTGTTCTTATCACTGATCACCTGTAATCCCTACTCACAGTTCATGTATCAACATGTCTTTTAGATACACAGAGTATCTCATAATCCTTCACTCCCATGAAACAGAAATTTCAACCTCATTTATGTCCTTAATTGTATTATTTCATCCTTCTTCATTTGGCTTCTTGTACCACAAGGGCAGACATGACCTATTTTTTTCTCAATATTACATTCTAGCACTTTTTTATAGATATTTTATTTATTTACATTTCAAATGTTATCCCCTTGGTTTGCTCTCTGAAAACACCCTACCTAGCACTTAAATTCATGTAATAGGTTCCCAGAAAGAACATAAATGCATATAAAAAGTGAGAACGCCACCAATTAAGTTAAAATATGCTAATGTCTTAATACACTCATAAATATGTAAATAAAATTTTATCTTAAACATTGTTACCTTTATGGAAAAATGACAGGAAGAGTACCCACTAGCACAAAACAGTTTTCGGTATTGCTAAACCACCATTCATTTCTTTACTATAGACTCTTGAGTAAAAGGGTGAGTTCATAGTAAAGCACCACTTTTAACTGAAATCTGTATGCTTTTTTTCATTTATGTGGATTTTCAAAATGCCTGTTCTCTTTCCAAGATCACTTCCATGACATACACTTTTTCATGTCTCTTCCAATTCTACTTATACAGCAAAACTTCTGAAATGGTCTTGTTCATGAAGAATTTGAAGTTTCTACACATGGGATGGATTTAGTAATTTCAGAATATTCATTAGTTGGGATCTGTGTAAATGTATTATTTCAGATGAGTTTGGAAATTGCTCTTTCTAATTCTATGAAGAATTGAGTTGGAAATTTGATGGAGATTGCATTGACTCTGTAGATTGCTTTCAGCAAGGTGGCCATTTTTTACTATGGTAATCCTACCAATCCGTTAGCATGGGAGATCTTTCTTTCTTCTGAGATTTTCTTCAATTTCTTTCTTCAGAGACTTGAAGTTCTTGTCATACAGATCTTTCACTTGCTTAGTTAGAATCACACCATATTTTATTTTATTATTTGTGATTATTGTGAAAGGTGGTATTTCCATAATTTCTTTCTCGTCCTGTTCATCCTTTCAGTAGAGGAAGGCCAATGATTTGCTTGAGTTAATTTTATATAGAGCAACTTTGCTGAAGTTGTTTAACAGGTTTAGGCATTCTCTCTTTGGGGTCACTTAAGTATACTATCATATCATTTTTTACTTCTTCCTTTACAAATTGTATCCCTTTGACCTCCTTTTGTTGTCTAATTGCTCTGGCTGGTACTTGGATTACTATATTGAACAGGGAAGGGGAAAGTGGACAGATTTGTCTAGTCCCTGATTTTAGTGAGACTGCTTCAAGTTTCTCTCCATTTAGTTTGATGTTGGCTACTGGTTTTCTGTATATTGCTTTTACTATGTTTAGATATGGGCCTTGAATTCCTGATCTTTCCAAGACTTTTATCATGAAAGGCTGTTAGATTTTGTCAAATGCTTTCTCAGCATCTAATGAAATGATCATGTGGTATTTTCTTTGAATTTGTTTATAAAGTGGATTATGTTAAAGGATTTCCACATATTGAACCATCCCTGCATTCATGGGATGAAGCCTACAAGATCGTGGGATGATGGGTAATCGTTTTGATGTGTTCTTGGGTTTGATTTGCAAGAATTTTATTGAGTATTTTTGCATCAATATTCATAAGGGATATTGGTCTGAAGTTCTCTTTCTTTGTTGGGTCTTTGTGTGGTCTATATATATCAGAGTAATTGTGGATTTATAGAATAAATTTGGCAGTGTTCCTTCTGTTTCTATTTTGTGGAATAGTTTGAAGAATTTTGGAATTAAGTCTTCTTTGAAGGTTTGATAGAACTCTGCACTAAAGTCATCTGGTCCTGAGCTTTTTTTGGTTAGGAGACTATTAATGATTGCTTCTATTTCTTTAGGGGTTATGGGGTAGTTTAGATTGTTTATCTGATCCTGATTTAATTTTGACACTTGATATCTGTCTAGAAAATTGTCCATTTCTTTCAGATTTTCCAGTTTTGTTGAATATTGACTTTTGTAGTAGGATCTGACAATTTTTTGGATTTCTTTAGTTTCTGTTATTATATTTCCCTTTTCATTTCTGATTTTGTTGATTTGGATAAGTTCTCTGTGCCCCATGATTTGTTTGGCTAAGGTTTTATCCTTCTTGTTGATTTTCTCAAAGAACCAGATCCTGGTTTGGTTGATTATTTGCATAGCTAATTTTTGTTTCTACTTGGCTGATTTCAGCAATGAGTTTGATTATTTCCTACCTTCTCTTCCTCTTAGATCTATTTGTTTCTTTTTGTTATAGAACTTTCAGTTGTGCTGTCAAGCTGGTAGTGTATACTCTCTCCAGTTTTTTTCTGGAGGCACTCAGAGCTATGAGTTTTCCTCTTTTCACTGCTCTCATTGTGTCCACAAGTTTGGGTATGTTATACCTCCATTTTCACTAAATTCTAAAAAGTTTTTAATTTCTTTCTTTATTTCTTCCTTGACCAAGTTATCAAGTAGAGTGTTTTTCAGCATCTATGTTTTTGTGGGCTTTCTGTTGTTTTTGTTGTTATTAAAGATCACCCTCAGTCCATGGTGATTTTATAGGATGCATGAGATTATTTTAATCTTCTTGTATCTGTTGAGGCCTGTTTTATGATTAACTATATGGTCAATTTTGGTGAATGTACCATGAGGTGCTGAGAAGAAGGTATATTATTTTGATTTAGCATAAAATGTTATATAGATATCTATTAAATCCATTTGTTTCATAATTTCTGTTAATTCCACTGTTTCTCGGTTTAGTTTCTATTTCTCTGATCTGTCTGTTGATGAGAATGTGGTGTTGAAGTCTCACACAATTATTGTGTGAAGTGCAATATGTGCTTTGGGCTGTAGTAAAGTTACTTTTATGAATGTGGGTAGCCTTGCATTAGTAGCATAGATGTTCAGAATTGTGAGTTCGTCTTGGTAGATTTTACCTTTGATGAATATGAAGTGTCCATCCTTATAATTTTTGCTAACTTTAGGTTGAAAGTCAATTTTATTCAGTATTAGAATGACTATTCCAGCTTGTTTGGTTGGAACATTTGCTTGGAAAATTGCTTTTCAGCCTTTTACTCTGAGGTACTGTCTGTCATTGTCACTGAGGTGGGTTTCCTATATGCAGCCAAATGTTGGATCCTATTTACATATCCAGCCTGTTGGTCTATGTCTTTCTATTGGGGAATTGAGTCCATTGATATTAAGAGATTTTAAGGAAAAGTGATTGTTGCTTCCTGTTATTTTATTTTTAGTGGTAGAATTATGTTTATATGGCTATCTTCTTTATGGTTTGTTCAAAGGAGATTCTTTTGTTGTTATTTCTAGAGTGTAGTTCCCTTATGGTGGAGTTTTCCATTTATTATCATTTGAAGGGCTGGATTTGTGGAAAGATACTGTGTAAATTGTTTTTGTCCTGGAATACCTGGTTTATCCATCTATGGTAACTGAGAGTTTTGCTGAACATAGCCTGGGCTGGCTTTTTTGTTCTTTTAGGATCTGTATTACATCTGCCTGGGATCTTCTGGCTTTCATAGTCTCTGGTGAGAAATCTGTTGTAATTCTGATAAGTCTTCCTTTATATGTTACTTGATCTTTTTTCCTTACTGTTTTTAATATTCTTTCTTTCTTGTGCATTTGTTGTTTTGATTATTATGTAATGGGAAGAATTTCTTTTCTAGTTTTATCTATTTGAAGTTCTGTAGGCTTCTTGTATGTTCATGAGCATCTCTTTCTTTAGGTCAGGGAAATTTTCTTCTCTAATTTTGTTGAAGATATTTACTGGCCCTTTAAGTCAGGAACATTCAATCTCTTCTATACCTATTATTCTTAGTTTTGGCTTTCTTATTGCTCCTGGATTTCCTGGATGTTTTTGTTTAGGAGCTTTTAGCATTTTGCATTTTCTCTGACTATTATGCCCATGTTTTCTATGGTATCTTNTGCACCTGAGATTCTCTCTTCTATCTCTTGTATTCTGTTGGCGATACTCACATCTATAACTCCTGACCTCTTTCTAAGATTTTCTATCTCCAGGGTTGTCTCCATTTCTGATTTCTTTACTGTTTCTGCCTCCATTTTTTGATCCTGGATGGTTTTGTTCAATTCCTTCACCTGTTTGTGTTTTCCTGTTATTCTTTAAGGGATATTTGTGTTTCCTCTTAAAGTGCTTCTTCTTGTTTACCTGTGTTCTCCTGTATTTATTTAAGAGAGTTATTTATGTCCTTCTTAAAGTCCTCTACCAGCATCATGAGATGTGATTTTATATCCAAATATTGCTTATCTGTTGTGTTGGGATATCCAGAAATTGCTGTTGTGGGAGAACTGGGTTCTGATGATTCCATGTAGCCTGGGTTTCTGTTTGTAAGTTTCTTGTGCTTGCCTTTCGCTATCTGTTTATCTCTGGTGTTAGTTGGTCTTGCCGTCTCTGCCTTGATATTTTCCCTCCTATGTGCCTATAATCCTTTGTTGGCACTCATATGAGATTAGATCTCCCCTCGCAGGACCTGTACACAGTGGGCTGAGAACAGCACCATATCTAGGGTGCAGATGTAGGCTGGAAAGACAATAATTTTCACTTACATAAATCCCTTATGTAAATATCATTAAATCCTAATAAGAAAGGCAAGGACAAGGCTGTTTCAGTTTTAAAACATGGACTTCTGGTGGATTTTTTCCTGTCTCACTGACAATTACTACTTATGTAAGCACTTGTAGAAACAGCAGCTTTTTTTATTCAAAAATTGGCTTAGTTAAACCAGAAACTTTAAAGCATGAGCTTAAATTAATTGCTATAAAAAGGTACCTCAACAGGGGAATGGATACAAAAAATGTGGTACATTTACACAATGGAGTACTACACAGCTATTAAAAACAATGACTTTATGAAAACCTTAGAAAAATAGATGAATCGGGAGGATATCATCTTGAATGATGTAACCCAATCACAAAAGAACACACATAATATGCACTCACTGATAAGTGGATATTAGCCCAGAAGCACAGAATCCTTCTTAGAAGGGGGAACAAAATACCCATGGAAGGAGTTACAGAGACAAAGTTTGGAGCAGAGACTGAAGGAATGACCATCCAGAGACTGCCCCACTTGGGGAATCCCATAAACAACCACCAAATCCAGACACTATGGCAGATGCCAACAAGAGCCTGCTGACAGGTGCCTGACATAGATGTCTTCTGCGGGCCATTGCCAGTGCCTGGCAAATACAGAAGTGGATGCTCACAATCATTCATTGGACAGAGCACAAGGTCCCCAATGAAGGAGCTAGAGAAAGTACCCAAGGAGCTGAAGGGATCTGAAGCCCCATAGGAGGAACATCACTATGAACTAATCAGTAAACCCAGAGCTTCTTGGAACTAAACCGCCAACAAAAGAATACATAGGGTGGAACTCATGGCTCTAGCTGTATATGTAGCAGAGGATGGCCTAGTCGATCATCTATGGGAGGAAAGGCCCTAGGTCCTGTGAAGGTTCTATGCCCCAGTATATGGAAATGCAAGGACTGGAAATGGGAGTAGGTGTGTTAGGGAGCAGGGGGGAGGAGGGAAGGAATAGGGGATTTTTGGAGGGGAAACTAGGAAATGGGATAACATTTGAAATGTAAAGAAAGAAAATATCTAATAAAAATTAGGTAATGTCTTTGGGAGCTCTTGATATTTAATATTATACAGACATCACTGTGATGGTTTGTATATATTTGGCCTAGGAAGTGGCACTATTTGGAGGTGTGGACTTGTTCAGGTAGGTATGTCACTGTAGGCATGGTCTTACTAGTCCTAGCTGCCTGGAAGTCAGTCTTCCACTAGCTGCCTTCAGATGAAGATGTAGAACTCTTAGCTCTGCCTGCACTATGCCTGCCTAGTTGCTGCCATGCCCCCACATTGATACTGGACTGAACCTCTGAACCGGTATGCCAGCCCCAATTAAATGCTGTCCTTTAAAAGACTCGCCTTGGTCATGCTGCCTGTTTACAGCTGTAAAACCCTAACCAAGACAATCACATACCCAGAAAAACATATCAGAACATGGGGAAGTCTCATAAAGATTCACACCTAGATGAAGGGCTCTAGGTAATTAACACTCAGTCCCACAGAGACAGTCTTCTCCAGGGATGAGTTCCCTGATAGGCTATCCAATCCCAAGTGGTCAGCATTAAATGCATATATATATATATATATATATATATATATATATATATATATATGATTAACTAAATGAACTCAACAGGTCATAGTTATACATCCATGTCTGTATAAAAGTAATAAACAAGTAAGTGGCAATAATTTAGAATCGTGTGCAGACATGAGAGGAGTAGAAAAGAGAAGGGAGAGGAAATGATTAAGATTCAGGAATTATATGAAATTCTCAATAAAAAATAAAATCACAAAATATTTGAATTGATGAGAATAACAAAACATAAGTATATGGTTCATACTCTATTCATTCTGAAGAGCTTCTATGTTCAGAGACAGGAAGCAGGAGAAAAGAAGTGTGTAATAGTTTATCAATAGAGATAGGAATCTGCTAGTGATTGTTTAATGTAAGGAATCAGATTACAATATGTATTATTTGCTTGTACTTATCAGTGTAACTGCCAAGTTGCTACTTACTAAGTTAAAGAAAAAATTAACATGCCTTTCCCATGGTACAAGACTAGGATTTCAACTGGACATATAAAAGCATTGCCTAGTATGGAGATGCTGAAGGATCTACTGGTTGTTTGTGAAGTTGTGTGTTAGGCACATATGCATCCTTCCTGAGAGGTATAGAAGTGGTGCTAGAAAAAGAGCTACAAACTTCATGCATTATTAAATTCACAAACAGAAGAAAGGTCTGTTATTTTACAATTCTGTAGGTCTTCAGTTCCAAGTAGGTCACACGGAAAAATCACAGGTGTCAGTAGAACTCCATTTGTCAACATAGCAGAAGCTTTTGTTCTCATCTACTGGACCCGTTTTTTCCACAGCCAATCTCATGTCCTCCAACTTAGCAATTTGTAGCCAGTCCTTCCTATAATGCCAAATCTTCACATCAAGGCTTTGGATGGTCTAGTTACCATGTTTTAATCCCTTGGATAATCTATATTAATCTCCTTATATTAACATATGCTCAACTACATGACAATGAAATTATAAACTTCACTTCATTTTTCACAGAAAGGAATATAGGATTTGAAGGAAATATCTTGCTTCTCAGTTCTAGAATTAATGACACATAGTACCACAGATGGCCCAACATTTTGCCCTGGCCAGTCTTGAACTTGATGCTCTTTCTGCCTCTCATCTTCAGCATATTGTGTATTGATGTTGTCTCCTACTATATTTTATGCCACCATATTCAGCTTCTTTGTTTTCTTGACAATAACCATTCTGCCTGGAGTAAGTAGGAACCTAAGAATAGTTTAAAGTGTAACTACCTAAATATGTGAAAAACTTTACAAAGTATTTATAGGCCATTTTCATTACTTCCTGTTAAAACTTTATATTCAGTGTTTTTGTCTACTTATTGATTGGACAACTGGTGGTGGTGGTGGTAGTGGTGGTGGTGGTGGTGGTGGTGGTGGTGTTATGTGTGTTGGTTTTTGTACATTTTAATATTAGTCTCTTGACATACAGTTTTGGTTTGTCTACTGCTCATCCTGTAGGCTATTCATTCATGTGTTCATTTCCTTGATTCACATGATTCCATTTATTGGTTCTTAGGATTATTTTTTATGTTATTGAAGTGCATTTCAGAATGCATAAAGAATATATAATCTTTATGATTATATATTCAAGATTTTCCCCTTGTGTTTTCCTCCAATGTTTGAAAGTTTCAAGTCTTATTTTTATAGGTTTTGGTTTACATTGAATTCATTTTTGTGTGAAATAAAAGGTCAAGGATTAATTTCATATTTCTGCATTTGGATCTGTAGTTTTTTGACAACATCTGTTAAAGACTTCCTCTCTTTCCCATTGTATTGGCATCATCATCAGCTTTTAGCTAGTCCTATCTGTCCATATTCATCTCTGGGTTCTTTATGCAATAACATAGGACTTTCTGTCTCTTTGCTTGAGCAACATGCTGGATTTGTTATTATTTATTGTACTTTATATAAGTTGAGTTCAGGTATAATGCCTCATTGCCTTTTTTTAACCTAAATTGTGTTGACAGTTGAGGACACGTTATGCTTCCTTATATAAATTGCAAAACATGTATATTTTTAGTTCTATAATGAATGCTATGGATTCATGGAGACTGTATTCATTCTATTTTTTTTATTTTCACCAGTATTTTCATAATATTAATTTTTATAATCCATAATCATTGGGGTTATTTTTTATATATTATTGAGATCATCAGTGTTTTCATGGAGCTTGAGAGATGGTACTGTAGAGGCCTTTCTTCTCCTCAGTACTTCTGTTTTTGAAACTATTGTTAATGAGATGCTATTTTTGTTGTTGTTGTTGTTGTTGTTTTAATGCCAAACCAATTACTAGTATAAAGAAAATTCTGAGATTTGTATATTAATGTTGTCTCCTACTACTTTTTATGATATCTAGATATTTTATAGTAGGGTTTTTTTAACTGCAAGATCAACATGTGAATGAATTTGATTTCATCCTTCCTGATATATATTGTTTTTCTTTCTCTTGTTTTATTTTCCTGTGTGTAACTCTAAGCACTATACTGAGTAAGAGTGCAGTAATACCCTTAGCTCATCCCTGATATTAGAGGTTGCACTCTGACTTTATATTTACTTATATGTCAGAAATAGGTTGTTGTATACAGATGTTTTACTGCTGAGGTATATAATTCCTATTTCTACTGTCTTTAGGATTTAGTCATGAAGGTGTGTTAAACTCTTGGAAAGAATTTTCCACATTTACTGAGATAGAATGTGATATTTCTTTATTTATATATACATTTATTTTTAAATTTAAATGTAATTATATAATATTCTCCCTTCTCCCTCCATCCCCAATGCTTTTCACATATGCCCTTGCTCTTTCTTGCCCTTTTCACATATGCCCTTGGCTAATTGTTGTTTTTTATCTTCTTAAGTCTATTGATGCTCTATATTCTATTAATTGATCTATGCGTGCTAAAATGTTTTTGTACTCATGGAATGAACTGTCTTAATCATAGCATATGATCTTAATTTGCTAAATTGGATTATAAGTATTTCATTGAGATTTTTAGCTCCTATGTTCAATAGGGCATGGCACTAGAATATTCATTTTGGTTTCTTTTTTCCTCTTTGTCTGTATCTGATAGTAATCATTGTAATAATAGGTTCATGAAATGAATTTGACCATATTCCTTTTTGTTCCTTTCAATTATACAGAATAATTTGAGAGTTGTAATTCATCAGTGAATCTATCTAGTCATGAACTGTCTCTGAAATTCTTTGTTGCTGACTATGCATCTGTGTAATTTGTTTGTAATGATATGTGGTAAGATTTCTCTAGCAATTTCCTGTATTTCTTCATATTCTAGTTTTTAAAAACATGTTTTCAAAGTATGTCCTCACAAGTCTCTGGATTGTGTTAGAGTCTGTTGTAATATTTGTTTTGTTTTGTTTTATCTCATCTAAAATTTTTAACATGCATCTTTTCTTTCTTTTCATTACTTTGGTTTATAAATCTTAATTATGTCACAATGAATTAGTTCTTCATTTCATGAATTCTTCTCATTCTTTTCATCTCCTTCATTAATTTCTCCCATAATATTTTTTGTCTGTATCTTGCCATCTATTATTTTAAGTTTTATTTCTTTGTATTTCTTGAGACACATTATTTTTTACCTGAAACCTATCAATTTTTATCTGAAACACACACATATAAATGCTGTGTATAAAACAGCTTTAAAGATCCCAAATGTTCTAAAAGGATAGGTTATTTTCATTTAATTTACTTATTAATTCAGTTTTATATCCTGATAACTGCCCCCCTTCCTGGTTCCCTCTATCACATAATTACCCCCCTCTTCCCTTCTCCTCTGATAGAGTGGGGGTCCTCTGGGTATCCCTCCACCCTGGCACATCAAGTCTCTGAAGGGCTAGCCATGTCTTCTCCCACTGAGCTCAGACAAGGCAGTCCAGTTATGGGAGCAGATTCCACAGATAAGCACCAGCTTTAGGCATAGGCCCTGTTGCTGGGGAGCCTATATAAAAACTGAGGTGTACATCTACTACATATGGCATGGGGACCTCAGTACTGCCTATGTATGCTCTTTGGTTGGTGGCTCAGTCTCTGAGAGCCCCCATGGGACCATATTAGTTGACTCTGTTGACCTTCCTGTGGAGTTCCTATCCCCTTCAGGGTTCCCAATCCTATTTAATTTTTAGTTGTTGCATTTTTTTAAAAAATAATTAATTGCTCTTCATTAGTCTACTGGTTACTCAAGAGTGCATTTTCAAACTTTAAGAAGTTCCCCAAACTTTGTGACTTCTTTCTCATTGATATCTAGCTTATTACACTAAGACAAAAGATAAAAGAAACTACTTCAAGGCTTGCTTTGTGGCATCAAATCTAATCTGTTTTTTGAAAAGTTCCATGTGCTTCTGAAGAAATGTATATTCCAAGAATATTTAATTGTATCCTGCAAATTTGTGTTAATTGAATTTGATGCATGGCATAATTCAACTCTGAAGTTTCTCTTTGGAAGAATAGCTCGGATGACCTATCTAAAGATGGCAGTGGTGCACTGAGGTCCTCCACTATGGGTTTTACAAGATCCTTCTGTAAATTAATGTACAGTAGTCTTTTGTCTTTTGGAAAGTTGATACCACAATTCCAAAGCTTACAGATATAAAATTACTATATATTCTTGGTAAAGTATATCCAGTAATAACAGGATATACTTATTGTTTTCTGACTAATATTGATCTAAAGTGTACTTTTTCAGATGTAATCATTATATGCACATAAGCACAAATGACATATCATTTCAAGTGTGATAGGTACAAGTTACAATTTCTCATGTACTTTAATATTTTTCAAACTTGTTATATGTTTAACGATAACTTGTGTGAAATTTTTACATACTAATTTCCACATTTGATATATTTTAGAGACATGCAATTATTTTTATCCATTATTAGAAGCCACACTATCTCAGTATTCTGAAAAAGATTTGTTAAATAATAGGAAAAATGATCAGTTCTAAATATTTATACAAGGTTTCATTTCTAGAACTTTCTTAAAATAAGAAAAAGTAAGAGAACTTGAAGTAACATCTGTCATGGCTTTGTTTCTGTGAGGTAAATGTGAATTTCTCCTTATGTACTTTTATAATTCAACACTGATGTACTGCTCTATACATGACAACATATATTAATATCATAAATATTTGTTAATGAGAGCTGACTAGAAGAACAAAATGACATGATTATACAGAGCAATTAAATAATGGATAGATAAGTTATATTACAGTACTTGGAGAGCAAGCATGGAAGTCGCCTAGAAGATTAAATAAGATGTCCAAGTAAATGTCACTTTGACACAGCTGAGTCACCTAAGAAGAAAGTTGCAACTGAGATGTTTCCTAGATCAGACTGGCCTGTGGGTATGTCTGTTGGGGACTTAATTGAATATAAGTTGATGTAGGATGGCATAGTCCACTATGGGAGGCACAATTCCTTGAACAGTTGACCACAGACTTTATGATAAGGTAACTAAACAAGAGCCTGAGCGATCTAAGAGTCCGCGGGTTTTCTCTATTATTTCTGAGTCAAGATCCTCTTTGACTTCCTGCCCTGACTTCAATCATGATAGACTATGGAGTGTACATCAAATAAATTTTGAAGTGTCTTGTTGTCAGAAAGCTTTACCACAGCTACAGAAAGGAAAGTAACACCAAGAATTCAGAGATGGTTTCTCTTTTCTACGTTTCATGGTGAACACTTGTCTAGGTGGAAATTGTGCCATGAAGCTGGTATGTGTTTTCTACAAGAACTCCTACACCTTCACTTTCTCTCTATCACAGTACTAGGTTTTCAAGTGCTCTCAGTTGACTCACTTTCCTTTAACTAAATGTTTCTTGTAAGGAGCAGATTTTCTAAGAGTATCTTTAGGACAATTTGATTCTGGCTATGAAGAAGGAAATTATTTAAAGATAAGCATTCTACTCTTTTAAAAAAAAAGTGTTTCTCACGTATACAAAACCAGGGTTCATGAGTAAGGTATCCTTGTGATTGATGCCAAGAAAGATAAAGTCACATACTCATAAGGTATTGGCAGGGAAACACAAGAGAGATAGAATTACAACCTTCATATCTCAGCTTTAGCAGGACACCACCAAATTAACAAAGTTTGGCAGGAAAACAGAACATTGCGTTGGCTCAAACCATGTGGCTTGGTCAGGGTTGTGAGTACTTAGTCTATTTGTGTTTTTTCAGGCACATCTTAATTTTCCTCTGTCTGCATTAGCACAACAGTCTAACTCAGCTTTGTCAATAATAGTCTCACCCCAAGAATACTTAAAAAGAAACACAAATATAAGGCAATTGGCTATAACATCTAGGCCTGTCTTAGTTTGAAGAAAGATACAATACATTTACTAAGATCTTTCTGGGGCCAAAAGCAAAAAATGCAGTTACTCTGGCTGAAAGGGACCATAGCTTTAAGAAAGAGTTGTGATTTCCTAAGTTCATAATTTGCACATTTTGTCTAACTCCTGAATTTAAACTTCTGATTTTCCTCAATGATTTCACAAATATTATGAAATAACTGAGGGCCTGAGAAGGAACAGAGGCAAAGGAATGGGTGACCACAAGTTTTTTTCAAAAATGGAATGATTTATATTGTCCTATCAACATTAAGTAATGTGACACGTGTGTGTGTGTGTGTGTGTGTGTGTGTGTGTAAATGTGTGTGGGTTCATGTGCAAGTGTAGATTCATGTGTATAAATGCAAAAATGGAATGATCTATTATAATACTACAAACATCAAACAATATAACACTAGTAGGGGTATGTATCTGTGTAAATGTACATGTGTTCATATGCAGATGTAGATACATATTTATTAATAAAACATGGAATAATCTATTATAATACTACCAGCACTAAACAATGTGACACTAGTGGGTTTGCGTCTCTATGCAAATGCTTGTATGTTCACATACAATTGTAGATTCATGTGTATAGATGCAAAAATGGAACAATCTATTATAATACTATCAACATTAAACAATATGACACTAATAGGTGGGTATATCTATATAAGTGTATTTCTATTCATGTATAGGTGTAGATACATGTGTACAGATGCTCTAGAGCAACTTCAGCTGTTACTTATCAGTTCTTTGCAGAACATCCACTTGTCTGATGCTTGACAAATGCTCTATTCATCTTAGCCAGTAAGTGTCAGTGATTTGATTGCTTCTGTCTTCCAGTGCTGATTAAAAGTATAGGGTACTATGCTTTTTCTCAAGTGTTCAGGTCCTTGCTTTGCCCAAAAAGAATTTTATAGTCTAAGCTTTGTACTTAATCTTGGTTTATGATTTTCAAACTTTATTTGAATATTTTTCTAGAATATCAAGAAAGGATAAAGTATTTCAATGCATGCTACTTCCACTCCAGTGCAGTCTGCTTAGTGGGCCTGAAAACCTGGAAGCAGTCACAAAGCAAAGAGCTTCACGGAAACAGCCTCCTGGAACCTTGGAATTACAATAGCCCTCATACTCAAACCCTGTCCCTGTGTTATTCTGGTATATGGATCTGTGTGCACTCTTTCAGTGTTGTTTTATTATAAGTGCCTTTAAGGATTGATTTTGACATATGACTAAGCCTTTGCCAGTGTTCCAATGTCCTAGGCAGTGCTTCAAGCTGACCCAGAGCTTGGAATTCAGTAAGAATATTACCTATTCAGTAACATGCAAATTCACTTCTAATAGAGACAGTGAAAATAATTAGGCATTACAAAGAACAGAGCTAGAAAAGCTCAGGGCTTGCAATCCCACCAGCAATGGAGGAGTGTTCCTCTTTCTCCACAACCATGCCAGCATCTGCTGTCACCTGAATTTTTAATCTTAGCCATTCTGACTTGAATGAGATGGAATCTCA
>NC_034611.1:8647974-8651688 GCF_900095145.1 Mus pahari | reverse complement strand
GTGTCTCTAGCTGCATATGTAGCAGAAGATGGCCTAATCGGCCATCACTGGGAAGAGAGGCCCCTTTGTCTTGCAAACTTTATATGACCCAGCACAGGAGAAGACCAGGGCCAAGTAGTGGGAGTGGGTGGGTAGGGGAGCAGAGGTGCAGGGGTGGTGGTGGTGGTATAGGGAACTTTCAGGATAGCATTTGAAATGTAAATAAAGAAAATAATAATAAATAATAATAAAAAAGGTCTTCCTGGGCTTTCACGCTGACATGATTTTTCTCTGGTATTTCAGAATAACTTTACCAGGAAACAGAAGGAAACCTGTTCTTGGAATGGCACTAAGCAGATGAAGCAAAGTTAAATGCCACTGAATAAACCTACAAATGCTGAAAGACTTGCTTGTTAGATATTTATTCCTTAAATCAGTACTTACATTGTGCTTTGTGAGGTTTGAAATGTTAGCTGCTATCGCTTGGAGCCAATCCATACAGTCTTCAGCAGAGAGGCACTGAAGAATTCCACTGCAGACTCCATCCACAGCAACAACTTGGAAAGCATTCTGCCTAAAAGTGCATGAGAACAGAGAAGATGAAACACTGTGTGAGTTAGCCATTTATAGCTTGGTCCTTAACACAATAAAGCAAACAGTTTCCAGATTCAAATCAAATTACCTCCTTTATAAATATATCCATTTTAAAGTGAATCAACAAAAAGACCAGGATATTATCTATTTACAAATAATTAGATGACATTCTTATATTCAGCTTAATATAGACAACCTTTGAAATATAAAGCAAAGCATGTGATATTGAACAACATCAACTTAGGGGACATTCTTATCTCTTTGGCCAAACATTCCCAGTCTATAATTCTCTCTGATCTTGACATTTGTAAGGTTTTTTTTACAGTGTAAAAATTGGAAACACAAATCTTAAGCACTACATGGTAAAACTCATGCTCATTTCTTGATCATTGTTTGAATATAGGATTAATGGTCAGGAAACATGAAACCACAACATGAATTGGAGTCAACAAAGCCCTGAGTAGGAGAATTACTCTGTTGGGTTATGTGTGGCACTTTAGAAAATCCACAATTCACACTTAAATCCACCAATCATAGAGTGATAGATAACTTCCTTAGCTAGGCATTTGAAATATGACACAAACTGCATGCATTCACATTTCTTTCCCAACACACACATTTCCTGGTTCTATCAGTTCTACAAGTGGGCACTTGAGGATATTAGACATTATGCATTTCCTGAAAGAAAAGTAAACCCAGGGAACACACATCTAGCTCAGAGTCATGTGTGGGTCTCTGTCCATTTATTTTCTCTCTGGGCTAGATCTGGTCTCTAAAGGAAATACCTGGTGCCAGCTTTGGCAGCTAAAATATTGTGCATTCAATTTGTTAATGGTTTTAAAGAAACTAATTATCACACCTGATACTTCATGCCAGAGAAAGGAATGTACTCAAACATGCATTGCTTATTTCCTGTTAAAAAAAGTATGTTTGCTTACAATAAAATGATTTAAACTTTTTTGATAAAAATGTGCTTCATGAAAAATGTATATTCCTGATTCACCTAAACATAGAGCTTAATTCTTATAGTTTTGACTGTGCGCTTAGCCTTTAATGGATAAGGCATCCCTCTTACACTTGAGCTTTCACTCCAATACCCAAGAGTGAGTATGACACTTAAAATATCCTGAAGTTGGGTTCAGGGGAAGGCTCAGCAATTAAAAGCAAAGGCTCCTCTCTAGAAAACCTAGGTTGAGCACACACAAGTAAACTCACAACCAACTATAAACTACAGTCCCTCTTCTGGCTTCCAAGGGAACCAAGTATCCATGTGCTACACAGACAATCATGCATGCTAAACATATATATATATATATATATATATATATATATATATATATATACATATAATATTTTTAAAAGTCTAGGCAGAAGTACAACTATCTATGGAATAGGAGGACACATTTGATAGCAATGCATATTTTCCACTCTGTGTTTCTTACAGTCATTTCTTCAAAAGTTACAAAAAGAGAATGACAGCTAGATATTTTTATCCATGGACTCAATTCAATTCTTAAATCTACATAATATCTTATATAGTCTCAGATAGAATAAACCTAGGAGACTAGTTTTATACACTCAGACCTGCATATTAAAACAAAATAGACTTTATACACTGGGTAATGCATTAAAATAGATGTATTTCTAATCATTGAAGTTAATTACCCTTATTTTCCATCATACTTGACTCTGTGTCATAACTATGCTTAGTTTTTGAGGTTTGGATAGGAATGAGATAGTGATTTTTATGCATTAGAACCAAGTGTTTCAGAGGCTAAAAAAAAAAAAAAAACCCACAGTTATTGTGACTCGATTAACACATATTTAAGCAGGAACATGGGTATAGAATTAGCAGATAAAATTGAGGAAGGTTCCTCCACTTTACAGGCAATGAAAAGCTGGCATAGATCCATGGCAAGTGTTTGTGTGACTATTATGTATAAATAAGTATTGTGGTTAGGCCTACTATAACATGAGGGAAATAAAGTGATTTGGGGACTCTCTTGGGTACACAGATGAATGATGCATGAATGGATGGCATTCAATAAGTTCATAATTAAAAATGGTTGATTAGAGACAAGAAAATTGCTCCTGGGTCCTCAACCTACATAGTATAAAGGCTATGATGGGGAAGCCAAGGGAAACGAAAAATCTCACATAGAAATCAGAAATCCAACAACAAACCTGAGGGGGCCTGATAAAACAAGACATATTTTGGGAAACACAGGTTTCTTGGCCTGTGACAATAAGGGACCATCAGTAAGAGTTTATAAATCATTCTACATATGTCTAGCTCATCCCTAGGTAATGGATTATCCATGTTAACATTTTAGTATTTGACCAACACACTATCTCAGTATGTTATTTTCTATTTTTTTTATCTGTTTGGTTTTTTCCTTTATTTATTTATTTATTATTTTTCTTTACATTTCAGATGTTCCTCCACTTTGGTCCATGACTATCTCAGTACATAAAAGTAGCTAAGAAATGGAAAGGAGAAAGAGAATGATGAAAGGAGAGTAAAGGTGAAGTGACAAAGGCATATCTGTAGTACACAGATAGTTGTAATATCAGGGCTAACGTTTTATTTGTTGATGACTTACTTTAGGTTTCAAAGTAAAGCAGAACTGTGCTTCAGAGAACTATAAAGCAGAAATGAACTTCCAAATGTTAAGGGCTGTTAGAGTTTCATTTATGAAATTACCTGCTCTTGTAAAAGCTTAGGAAAGCTATTGTTTATACAAGGGAATAAGTCACAAGGTTAACTGCTGGTCACCACTGTTTCTGTTTCTGTAAACAAAAGTTTGTTTTACATGAGAGGACCTTCTGCTTGAACACAATGTAATGATGTAACATTGTGTTCTTTGCCTGTATTAACCCCTAACTGCTGTACCTGGGCATGTACATTTAGGCATTATGAGACTCTGGAGTGACCCTGGTAAATAAAAGCGTCTCTTTTTTTTGAACTTTTTTCTTTGTTAGACGGGTGAATCTCTAAACGACTATAGACATATAATATTTGAGAGCTTACCCCAGGATTTTGGTGTCCATCTAGATTCACCTTTTCCTTCCTTCCTTCCTTCCTTCCTTCCTTCCTTCCTTCCTTCCTTCCTTCCTTCCTTCCTTCCTTCCTTCCTTCCT
>NC_034611.1:8639184-8647613 GCF_900095145.1 Mus pahari | reverse complement strand
CTTCTAGCAGGGAATGTGCACAGAGGGCTGGCGTTCAGATCTGACACCTTGCTGAAGATGAAGGCCCAAAACAGGGCCTGTGCCAGTGGATGTGTTGCCTCTGCAGATTATTCACTCACCTGAACAATCTAGCCACTGAGGGTCTCTGGACACAATATGACTCTCTCACCTGCTCTGGCAGACAGAGCCTTCACTGATGGCCACCTTTCCTCTGGCGAGGAATGTGCCCAAATCTCTGGAACCCTAAATAGAGTCTGTCCCAGAAGTTAGGTTGCTTCTGTCTGTCCTGAAGATGTGTAGCTTCTGTGGTCCACAGTCTTGCCAGCGCACACTGGAGTCCAGAAGTTGCGTCCCTTCTCCAGGCTGCCCTCTAACCGGCAGTGGACCGGAGCAAAGATGGTTCTCCTTCTGGCTCAAGGCAGGAAACTGCTCCCGGGTGGGCACCCCTCCTCTGGCAGGAAAGGTACAGGGTGACAGTTCAGGCCAGGAGACTGCTCCAGGGCAGACACCCCTCCTAGGGCGGGAAAGGTGCCAGATAACTGGAACCAGAAATGGGCTCCTTCCCAGAAGCTGTGATGCCTCTCCAATCCACCCTCTCCCCGGCAGTGCACCAGAGCAAAGAAGTCACACTCTTTTTAAGTTCTACTTAAATCACTAAAATGTTTGCTAAAGTATTTACCTTATCTCAAGATTTGTAAGACTATTTTGTCAATTTTCTGTATCCATTTCTTCTATCATGTCTTTAATTCCTGAGATTCTCTCTTCACATCTCTTTTTCTGTTGATGAGGCCTGAATCTGAGGTGAATGTTCAAGCTTCTATTTTTTCTTTTTTCTTTTTATTAGATAACTTCTTTATTTACATTTCAGATGTTATCACCTTTTCTGATTCCCCTCTGTAAGCCCTCCATTCCCTCCTCCTGCCCCTGCTCACTGAACTACCCACTCCTGCTTCCTGGACCTGACGTTCCTCTATACTGAGGCATAGAGCCTTCACAGGACCTAGGGCCTCTCCTCCCATTGATGGTCAATTTTGTCTTCCTTTGTTACAAATGCAACTGGAGCCATGAGTCCCACCAAGTGTATTCTTTTGTTGGTGGTTTAGTTCCAGGGAGCTCTGGGGGTACTGGTGAGCTCATATTGTTGTTCCTCCTATGGGGTCACAAACCCCTCAGCTCCTTGGGTAGTTTCTCTAGCTTCTTCATTGGGGGCCCTGTGCTCAGCCCAATAGGTGACTGTGACCATCCACTTCTGTATTTGTCAGGCACTGGCAGAGCCTCTCAGGAGACAGCTATATCAGGCTGCTGTCAGCAAACACTTCTTGTCATCTACAATAGTGACTGGGTTTGATGATTTTATATGGGATGGATCCCAGGTGGGGCAGACTCTTGATGGTCATTCCTTCAGTCTCGGCTCCTAATTTTGTTTCTGTAACTTCTCCCATGGGTATTTTGTTCCCCCTTCTAAGAAGGATCGAAATATTCACACTTTGGTCTTCCTTCTTCTTGAGTTTCATGTGGTTTATGAATTGTATCTTGGGTATTCTGAGGTACTGGGCTAATATCCACTAATAAGTAAGTACATATCATGAGAGCTATTTTATGATTGTGTTACCACACTCAGAATGATATACTCCAGATCCATATATTTGCCAAAGAATTTCATAAGTTCATTGTTTTTAATAATGTAGTTCTCCATTGTGTAAATGTACAACATTTTCTGTATCCATTACTCTGTTGAGGGACATCTGGGTTCTTTCCAGCTTCTGGCTATTATAAATAAGGTTGTTATGAACATAGTGGAGCATATGTCCTTATTACATGTTGGAGCATCATCTGGGTATGTGCCCAGAAGTGGTATTGCTGGGTTCTCAAGTTGTACTATGTCCAATTTTCTGAGGAACTGACAAAATTTATTTCCAGAATGGTTATACCGGCTTGCAATCCCACCAGCAATGGAGGAATGTTCCTCTTTCTCCACATCCTCGACAGCATCGGCTGTCACCTGAGTTTTTGATCTTAGTCATTCTGACTG
The DNA here is from genome assembly GCF_900095145.1 of Mus pahari. NCBI lineage: Eukaryota > Metazoa > Chordata > Mammalia > Rodentia > Muridae > Mus > Mus pahari. Next base: position 8,645,581 of record NC_034611.1, on the reverse strand, counting down.
GTGTGAGGTGGAATCTCAGTTTGTTTTGATTTGCATTTCCATAATGGCTAAGGATGTTGAACATTTTTAGGTGATTCTCAGCCATTTGGTACTCCTCAGTTGAGAATTCTTTGTGTAGCACTATACCCCACTTTTTAATACGGTTATTTGGTTCTCTGGAGTCTAACTGCTTGAGTTCTTTGTGTATATTTAGTATTATTCCTCTATTGGCTTTAGGGTTGGTAAAAATCTTTTCCCAATCTGTTGGCTGCCTTTTTGTCTTATTGACAGTGTCCTTTGCCTTACAGAAGTTTAAACACAGTAAAAGCAATATACAGCAAACCAGTAGCCAGTATCTAAATGGAGAGAAACTTGAAGCAATCCCACTAAAATCAGGGACTAGACAAGACTGCCCACTGTCTTCCTACCTATTCAATGTAGTATTTGAAGTCCAATCCCAGAGCAATTAGACAACAAAAGGACATCAAAAGTATACAAACTGAAAAGGAAGAAGTCAAAATATCACTATTTTCAGATGATATGATAGTTTACTTAAGTGATCCCAAAAATTCCACCAGAGAACTCCTAAACCTGATCAACAACTACAGCAAAGTAGCTGGATGTAAAATTAACTCAAACAAATTAGTGACCTTCCTCTACACAAAAGATGAGAAAGAAATTAAGGAAATAACACCCTTCACAATAGTCACAAATAATATAAATTACCTTGATGTGACTCTAACTAAGCAAGTGAAAGATCTGTATGATAAATACTTCATGTCTCCAAAGAAAGAAAGATCTCAGAAGCTGGAAAGATCTCCCATGATCATGGATTAGTAGGAGTAATGTACTGAAAATGACCATCTTGATGAAAGCAATTTACAAGGTTTAATGCAATCCCCACCAAAATTCCAACTCAAATTCTTTGCAGAGTTAGAAAGGGCAATTTCTAAATTCATCTGGAATAACAAAAATCCCAGGACATCAAAAATTATTCTCAACAATAAAAGAACTTCTGGTGGAATCACCATCTCTGAACTCAAGCTGTACTACAGAATAATCGTGATAAAAACTGCATGGTATTGGTACAGTGACAGGCATATAGATCAATGGAATAGAGTTGAAGACCAAAAAATGAACTCATACATCGATGGTCACTTCATCTTTGACAGAGGAACTATAACCATCCAGTGGGAAAAGGCAGCATTTTCAACAAATGGTGATGGCTCAACAGGTAGAAGAATGCAAATTAATTCATTTTTATCTCCTTGTACAAAGCTCAAGTCCAAGTGGATCAAGGACCTCCACATAAAACCAGATACACTGAAACTTATAGAGGAGAAAGTGGGGAAGAGCCTCGAACATATGGGCCTGGGGAATAAATTCCTGAACAGAACACCAATGGTTTGGGTTGTAAGATAAAGAATCAACAAATGGAACCTCATAAAATTGCAAAGCTTCTAAATTTTTTATTTCCAGTTTACCTGTTTTAATTTTTATTTAATGGTTCTATATCAAGTTTCATGTCTTGAACAATTTTCTTTGGCTGTTTGTTAGCATTTTAATAGAGTTGATTATTTATTTCCTCTTTAATATCCTTGAATATATCCATTATAGCTATTTTGTTGTACTTGGTGTTTGTTTCAGCTGTATTACATTTCTCAGGCTGTCTGTGTTACTGTTTTTGGACTCTAGTGAAGACTTATCACCCTGGATGTTATTAATTTTCTTTTTATGGTGGTGTCTAAGTCTATGGATTTGGGATGATTTTACATCTAGGGGTTAATATTAGGTCTTATCTTTGATGGGTTTTCCATTCCTTGGTTTCTGTTGCCATCTCTAGATCTTAGGAGAATGTGATAATTGTGGGTTACCTTGTAGGGAATGCTTTTGGGTCCCTGTCAAGTGTGGTCACTTTGGGGTATTTGGTGGAATTTTTTTTCTCTTAATTAGGAAATGACACGAAGGAATAAGATCATACCAGAAAAGTGTGGGGATGAGAGAGTTCACAGGAGGATGGCTAGCGAGGTCTGCCAAGAGAATCTTTGAAGTGGCCATGGGATGAAAGATGGGAGTCAAAGGAAGCCTCATCAGGTTATTTTCTAGAGGGCAGGGGATAAGAGCAGAGAGTGAATGAGGAGAATCTGGATTGCTTATTTGGTTCCCTGGATATGATGGCCAATGGGTTGGAAGAGACAGAGTTTCTTGGTGTTGTTGGCTGAAACAGAGGGATAATATGAGTAAAGAAGGCTATAAGAGCAGAAGTACATAGTCTCCTGGGAGTGGAAGCAGAGAGGAAGGAGAGGCATCATCAGATTATCTGGAACAAAGCTATGGAACAGACAAAGAATTACGATTTGAGGATGGGAAGAGTAAAGACAATCTACCCAGTTTTCTGGTCTGCATGGCTAGCAAGTTCAATGGAGAACATGCCTCAAGAGTTTGTGACTGAGACAAAGGAATGAAATGGTGTGCATTTATGCATGAAAATATAATTTTTGTATTTTTAAAAGTAGATATATCGATGAACTTTTTTCATTGTTCCTAGTTTTCTGATGAACTTTAATACTCCCAGCTTTGAGAGTTTAAATAAAATTGAGTGAATGGTGTTCCTGCCAAATAAAAAAGTTATTGATGGATTTCTGCTTCATTAAAACTCATTGAAATATGCTAAATCTGGGGAGAAATATCACTTGCCTGGTAGATGTGAAGCTCTGGGCATGATTCTACCTATGCCCCTCCAAAGAAATAAATGCTACATTTTAAAATTCACATGGTTATTTGCATGTATATTTTCATATAATGACAATAAGGATGAAAGAGAGGAAAAATCATATAATGTTTCAATAATCTCTGCTTCCCTTTGGAACACCCTTGTCAGTGCTATGTGGTATTCTGACATGCTTCAGAATGTAAAGATTCTGAATCAGGATGCTCAGCACATAGTAAATAAGTGTTATCTATCTCTGACCAAAAAAAAAAAAAAAAAAAAAAAAAAACACTGTGATATGTTAGCTCATATCATGGCAGTAAGTGGCATGGAAACAACATGATTTGCTATTAAATTTTAGAAGCATTACATTATTGAAATACATATATTTGTGTGTACATATATGTATATATGTGTATACATGTTCACGAGTATATGCATTTGTACTTGTATGTCTATGATGTATATGTATATGCACATGAATATGTATATCCACAAATGGATATCTTAAGTTTATAAATGCCACAGCAAATATTTTTGTGTCATTGTACACAGTTACTTGTTTTCATCCTCAAAGAGGAAATAGCCATAATTTCTGCAGCGTAGTCTGTGAGCTCCATGGAAGAAGGCTTTTAATTAGTCTTTACTGAGTCAATACATGGATGATAAGTTAGTTCTTGGAACTGAATTGATGCAGAACTCTATCATGAATAATGTTTTATTTGTAACCCATTGTGACTACTGTCTTAACAAGTATAATTGATTTAGTAGCTAAAACTCATTGCTGTGCAGAGATATTACAAAAATAAAATTATACAGTCATTTGGACTCACACAAAATTCTCTTGAGAGAAATTTTGTGATAGAATTAATAAAAACATTTATATAAGATAACTGCCTATTTTAAAAATAAAACAAATAAATGAAACAAATGACCATTTTAAAAACAGGCCATAATGCAAATATCAGGAGAACTCTTAAAGCAGAAATTTTCCAGACAACAATTAAGAAAAAATTAGATAATTACAAACAGGGTATACTTAAATAAACAGATTTATGAAAGCAGTTATATATCTTGAGAAATCTGAAATGAATCATTACAGTTTTACAAAATAGTGAAAAGACAAGAAAAGCAGTGTTCAGTATTACGAGAATATACAATTCCGGAAGAGAAAAACAAAATTAATGTATCATATTACACTAAACAGTCATACTAGTATGATGTTTAGTCCAAGTAAAAACAGCAATAAAAGGATGTATTCAACAGCTCAAGGTATAAAAACTCAATTAGAACAAATAATTACTTATAAAATTAAGGGGAAAATAAAATAGATTATTACACCTAATTTGTTGTGTGAATGGACTTTTCTTGGTTACCTATGGAATTCACAGATGTAAAGTACAAGAACAAACAAATTAGCAAAGACACAATGCAACAAAGACAAAACTAGACATTTCATCAAAGTGGAAGGTTCTGTTGACAAATATAATCAAAAGATGTTCACATCATTAAAATGTGCATATCAGGAGGCATGTCATTACATCCCCTGGAATAAGACAAGGACAAAGTCAGGCTCTGGCAATGATGTCAAGAATTAGTAAACTCACTAACCTGTAGTAGGAACATGTGCACAGTGATGCCAGAATGACTCAAGAGCCTGTTAAAAAACTCCTAGCTGTTTTCCAAAGAAATTGCTATTTATCAAATGTCTATGCCATTATTCATGCCATCTGTATCATTTAACATTAAGTTAATCGATAACCTAAGGTCTTAAAATGGTCATTATTTTAATAAATGAATCAAACTACTTTGAGAGGGAAAAAGTGGGGTTTGCGGATGAATATTTGAAAAATGAAGCTTCCTTGATCAATCTCTAGGAAATTATATTAAGCAACATCTGATCCAATAAGGCTATACTGTAAATGAGTCCAATAACACAACAACATCCAAATGATAAAATAATAGAGATGAAGAACAGATTTGCAACTGTGGTGGCTTAAAAACAGTAAAAGGAATGGGGCAAAGGGATGTAAGAATGTCATGAGGCCACAGTGGATCCATAGGAAGAGAGCGATGTTTAGGAATATTGGCAGACAAAGCCTACCCATCCATAGAGATAAAATACTCACACAAAATAATAATAAAATACCAATGTTATCAAAGTCAATTTTCTAGGTATGAAATCAACAATATATTTTTACAAGCAATTATATTACAAAAATGGCTAAAGGTACAACAACTTGCACATATCATTTCTTCAAACTGAATGTTACACCACAATTAATTCAAAAGAGAAGCAATATAATCACAAAATAGCATTTTGTGGAGAAAATATCAGTAGAGTAGATATAATAAAAAATATCATTAGTTAAATTCAAAGCAACTACACTTAATAATTAAAAAATTAAATTTGTTATTTTAGGAAAAAGCGAAAGAGCATAGAAAAATTCAAACACATGCAACTAAGGAAAGACATTTTTAGAAAACTAAGATTTATTGAAAGAAAAGAGAAATATACAGGTGCATGTGAATTGATAGCAACCTTGTTATTAACATGACTGTAATATAAATAAAATATATTTGAAAGAAGGAAAACATACATAGAAGCTTTGCAAAAATAAACAAAAATTTACAAATCATCTTGTGTCTAAAAACTTAAAATCAAATATATAGAGTAAATTCAGAAAAGCTAAAAGGAATACATTTATATACATTAAAAAGGACTCTAACTCAGCCACTCTATATTTTATAATCCATAGAGGGAAATCATCATTCATAATGAAGAGGATGAAAACTACTCATAAATGAATATGCTCAAGCCAAAACATGTAGAGTTGTGCATCAAAAGAATATTGCTTGGGCTTTTATAAAAACATGTGGGCCTGGGCAGTTTTGGTATATGCCTTTAGTCCTAGCACTTGGGGGGCAGAGGCAGGTAGATCTCTTTAAGTTCAAGGCCAGTCTGGTCTACAGAGAGTTCCAGACAGAGAGTTCCAGGACACACAGGGCTACACAAAGAACCCTGTCTCAGGAGAAAACAAAACAACGTTAAACAACAACAAAACAAAAACAAAAAGCAGGTGGAACATTTTTTCAAATTATGTATATTCTGAAAAAAACTCGCTGTCAAAAAATATCACAAGATTAAAAACATCCAACAAGTAAATGAAGAAAATATCTAATAAAATAAGTTTAAAAAAAATCCAACATGAAATTATGATAGAAAGCCAAATCAATCCAAAACAATACTTAAAATCTCTAAGCCCTTTAAAAATTTTGCCATATATCCCTTTCTAGTCCACAGTTCATAAATCTCATTTGGTAGATGAAAATATACGATTATCTATACAAATGAATTTTAAATACTGGCACGAAAAAACTAGCTGAATTCTCATGAGGTCTACTAAAGTCAACTAAAGACACATGGTCAAAGGCAGTCATTACAACCAGGGAAGGACAGGCTTCCTCTAAAGCCTTTGGTTACAAAGGGATACTGGAGTTTAACAATGACAAAATAGTAGATCCCCTGTGGTTCCTGTTACACATCCTGTGGAGGACCTAGAAAATGTCTCTCATACTGGAATGTCACAAACTACATAAATAACACATCTCTGAGCTTAATGGCAGAAGGAGATATTAACCAACCATAGACAAGAGCCTATGTGACCAAATGAGTAGCTGTGATCTGCGTGTGTGTGTGTGTCTGTG
>NC_034611.1:8636252-8639114 GCF_900095145.1 Mus pahari | reverse complement strand
GTGTGTGTGTGTGTGTGTGTGTGTGTGTGTGTGTGTGTGTGTGTGAGCTGATCAGACACTTCATTGGAAGCACACAGGAAGCCTTTTCAGAAAGGTTTCTCAGTCCCTGAGTCATCTACCTCAAAAAAAAAGCATAAGACAAATTATCAAACCAAAGGACTCAAGAAACAAAATAGATGGTAAAAATGGCAGATAGGTCTTATTTTAAAATCTATGGAAAGAGGAAATCAACGAAGCCCCAAATCTGGTATCAAGAAAATTCCTTCCACATCCTGAGCAATATTGAGTTTGATTAAAAGGATAAAAAGTAAACTCATATACTTATTTCCAAAACTAATAATGTGCTAATGGTAGATGATAAGCTACAAGTACAGATCTGAGGTTTCAATCGGGTTAGACTCTTAGCACCACTCAGAAAGATAAATGTCTAGGCTACACAACTACTTTGATAATGAAACAACTTATTAACATTAACTCAAGAAAACTATGATGCTAAATATAGTCTTACATACACCAGGTCCATTGCAATTTTTTATGACAGAATCAGGGCTTCCAATGGCTTTGTTCCTCAAATTTATCATATTCTCCAGGTTCTGCAGTCGTAGTATATTCCTTTAAAAGCACTCTTTTATACTTTCAAAAGTATGCTATAATAAGACTGAGATGGCACATTATGCTGAAAGTTTAGAAACCACAAACAAACTCACCGACTCAGGTCAGTCCCGGGCACATACTGGGAGAAGCGGGCATGAAGTAGGGGAATGAGCCTGAGGTCACACCACCGCTTCTCCCACCTCAGGCCTGGAGATGTGGGCCACGAAGAGCAGGAGAGTGTGTCCTGTAAAAAGCAGTAGTTCAGAAAGTTGGTCCATCCATGTGGTCTCAGACTTATTACTCAAGAATGTTGAATTTTTCTAAATGTTTTGGATACTTTTATAGGACTAAGTAATCCCCATGCTTCAGCCCAGAATTCTACTTCAAAATGTTGTTAACAGACATTTGTAAGAAAGCTAAGAAAGATTCACCAAGTAAATATCTGAAAATTATGGGTGGAGAAGAAAAAAAAATACATGAAAGTGTGACAGAGTAGAATCTGTTCAGGAATGGAAGAAAATGAATGAGCAAACTTATGACCACAGGGAAGCAACAAAAATGCATACAATAGTCTAATTGGCCGAGAGCTTTGAGTGCCTCCAAGTATCCCAAACCACCATATTTGCAAATACCTTTTCCAGCCACAGTATAAATGCAGACTGAACACATTCATTATGAATCCTGTACATATTTCTCAATTTTTTGCTAGTACTGATGTAAGCGAATCACTAACATCCTGACCTAGGAAGTCTTAATCACTGTTTTTATTTCAGTTTCAGAAATTTAGGTCCTTTTATATTGCATTTATGTCATATCCAGGCCATGACTGCTGCTTTAATATTACATGTGCTTCTAATTTTATGATGGTTTTCTAAAATCCTTTTAGATTCTTATATAATTTGCCTCTTCCCTTTCGCCCCTCCAAACTCTCCTGTGTACCCTCCATCCTTCTCTCACTCAAATTCGTATCCTCTTTTTCTTAGTTGGTGTTTGTGTGTTTATATTGGTGCGCGTGTATGCGCGCGCGCGCGCGTGTGTGTGTGTGTGTGTGTGTGTGTGTGTGTGTGTGTGTGTGTGTACGTTCATATGGGTGTATGCTTATTTATTTCTAAATATACAAATACAACTTGCTTAGTTAATATAATCTTATTAGAATATGTATGTTCTTAAGGCTGGCCTTTTGGTAATGGATAACAAAGTGATGTGATCTTCCCAAGGGAGAGTATTTCTCCTGCTCTCAACATTCCTTAGTGGCTTGAAATTCTTTTTCTAAGGTAGAAGCATCATAAGATTCCTATGTCATCAGTATGTCAAGTGATTATTTGCCTCACATACTGAAGAAAACTGTATTTTTCCATTTGATAGTTTGTCTCAAATGCACTGGAAACTTTGTTGTCTCTCAACATCAGGAGCCAATACTAGTTGTGTGTTATTCAGTTTGACTAGAGAACTGTTGTTTTTGTTTCCTGTCTATCCAATTAGTCATACAATACAGAAATTTTTATTTTATTGTTTCTTGAAACTAATATTGTCTCAATAGTGTTAAGGATTACCTTCTATTATTAATTTATTTCATTGGTTAAGGAGAAACAAGAGTATTTAGAAGATTCTAAGATCATGGAGCTGTTCAAAATACCAGAGAACTTAGAGTGGCAAGTCACAGAGTTGTCCATGTTGGGAACTTATGAGGCCTTCACATCTAGAATACTCATTCTCTTATGAGAATCTATTTATTGGTTGTTAACCATCAGATGACAGTAGCCAATGATATATCATGGGTGATCAACACATGACATGGGGCCAGTTCTTTATTTCATTGCTATAGATAACAGTTTTTGATAATATGCTGTAACCACTGACTTTCAACACATAACAAATGATCAGATTGGAAAAATTAAGCACGGGTTTGAGGGGTCACATTCCAAAACAGTATTGGACTCCTACATATAGGAATCCAAAATTTACTTAATAGCAATTCCATTTCCATATGGTCAAGTCATTTAAAATGTCTCATTGGTCTTCTTTACAATGTGATAGCAAGAATATTAACAACTGATAAGATTCTAGTCAGGAATAATTAGGGAGATTCTTAAAATATAACTCATCACCAAGCTTTGTGCTACTTCTACTATATCCAAAAACCTAATTGAAATTATACATTTGCTCAAAATAACTAAAAGTTCAGAGTACAATATATTCTGAAAAATAATGTACATATGCACAAGCACACACACACACACACACACACACACACACACACACACACAC
>NC_034611.1:8603325-8636227 GCF_900095145.1 Mus pahari | reverse complement strand
AGAGAGAGAGAGAGAGAGAGAGAGAGAGAGAGAGAGAGAGAGAGAGAGAGAACTACATTACCAGGAGTGACAATGCTACTGAAGCTACATGCTTCTCAAAGTAGTCATAGTTCATCTGACAAGAATCCCAACACTAGCTGGGCAGTGGTGGCGCATGCCTTTAATCCCAGCACTTGGGAGGCAAAGGCAGGTGGATTTCTGAGTTTGAGGCCAGCCTTGTCTATAGAGTGAGTTCCAGGACAGCCAGGGCTATACAGAGAAACCCTGTCTCAAACAAAACAAAACAAAACAAAACCAAAACCAAAATCAAAAAACCCAAACAAACAGAATTCCAACACTAGCCATGAGAATCTCAATTTGAATAATTGATCTGTGACGCTCAAGAGACCCCTCAAATAAGATAGGCTACTGCTGCTTCAAGTGCTTCTTGCTGACACAGAGCTCAAGGGCATGATCTGAATCCAACCTGAAAACCTACTTTCTGAGTTCTAGTTATAATGGTACCAAAGGGTTCTATGCAGACTTCCAAGGGAGGAAAGCAAACAGTAGTCCTATTCAGTTGTGACAACTATTAAACACAACAATGAGAATCACAGCAAGCTATCTTTAAGGGTACAATAGTGTCACTTATAACTTGCTGTACCAAAAGCTGTCTAATAATATTTAAGATCCACTCATTCTCTCTCTCTCTCTCTCTCTCTCTCTCTCTCTCTCTCTCTCTGACAAAAACAAGGTTAAGAATTTGAGACTGAGTAAGTGTCAACATGATAGGGGTTGGAGTGCTTAAAGGAAGAGAAAAATAGATGTATTTCCATTTTACCTAAACAGTAATGAACTTTAGTATTTGACAAAGTTATTTCTAAACTTTGAGGCTTGCAAGAAAAAAATGTTTACAGCCTCACAATAGTGTTGCTATTGTTTCTAATTACTGTGTGTATTATTTTCTATGAATTACTTAAGTACTTTGTAACATTATTTTTCAAGATAAACGTATGTTCATCTTACTGAGTGAATACCAAAGACTGTGTTCAGAAGCAGCAGTAAGTCATTTCATAGAAAGTGGGAACGTGGGGAGCAACCATATTTTGTGCCATAGTCTGGTCAGATACATGGTTTCCCAATTGATCATGATAGTATATCTACTGTCCTACTGTCAAATGTCATGGGAAAACTGCCAAAGGAGAGGTATGATTCTTTATGTTCTATGCCAGAAGTAGGCAAGCCCACATCAGGACAAGATTCTGTGTACATGTATATCCCTTAGAAGGTCATTTGCCAAGTAACTCATTGATTCATTCCCACTAACACCTCTTTGATTCCACAGTCAACACATCTGTCACAGCCCATTATACGCTCTAAGCAGACATGGAACAGTGAAAATAATAACAGATATTTTTGTTGGTTATTTCATATTTGGGTCATATATTTTTGTAGATTATATAGCAATATTTTCTCATATTCTATAAGTAGTAATTACTTCCTTTGATTATCATTTTCTATCAATAAACAAGATGAAAAATAAGAAAAAGTATTAAATAGTTGAGATGATATGATATTGAGAATGATGATAGCCAGTAAGTGGGCATGATATTACATGACACTAATAAAAGATCTGAAACTGTTATCATTGCAACTTGATAATTTATTGAATAATGTAAAACTTAATTTTCTAATTCTATATATCTGTGTAAAAAGTATGAAACACATTCAACTTCAACTTTTAAAATGAACAAGCCTAATATAGACTCTATTACGAGTCACCATTATAGTTGAATATTTGATACTATTTTAAAATAATTCTTCCTTATTTTAATCATGAAAATACTTATTTCAAGTCTTCTTTTGCTATTGATTATAAGTTATTTATGGTCATATATATATATATATATATATATATATATATATAGTCCTAGAAAACAATATTTATATTGCTTTGAGAAGCAGATTTCTCAGAAACTTACTCTCAATTTCAAGAATATTGTTTGTTAAAATATTGAGGTACATGTAACTAATACCATTTATATACTCCATACTTTACAACAGAATTTTCTCAAGTATTTAATACATGTCACACGATGGCTTTGAAAACAATTAAATTGTCAGTATATATGGAGCAAAATATCAGTCCAAACTTTATTTTACAAAGTTGGCAGAGAAAGCTGACTCTGATGTGTAAGGTCAAGGAAATGTTCTCCAAGTTGTGTTACCTGACTATGTGTATAAGCATCTTACATTGAACCGAGAAGAATTTCTTTACTTCACCTCCAGAGAAAGAAATTCAGCAGCAGAGTTTGGCTCGGGAGACTTACTCTCAGAAAAACAAGGGATATTTGTGCCACTAAAATCAATAACATTTTGTTCTTGAAGGAGTAGAGATTAAAGAGTAACAGCCTTGATTTACACATAATGTTTAAGTTCTCTAGGTGTTTTAAATGCTTTCATAAAATGTAAAAGGACTTTTCAACAAAATAACATCTAGTTACTCAAATGTTGTTTTAAAAATAATACATAGATGTTTAAAATGCTATTTTGCACAATCTCTCTGTTTTTAAACACTAATCTGTGAACAGAGTTCATAGAATCCCTTCCTATGTTCCAACCAATGGACAGAAGCAGCTGACACCTGTTGTTGAATTAGGGAAGTCTGACAGAATCTGAGGAGAAGGGCAATCCTGTAGGCCAATTAATTAATCTCAATTAATCTGGACCCTTGAGATCTCTCAAACATTACACTACCAAACAGACAGCATACACCAGCTGATATAAGGCCCCCAACACACATACAGTAGAGGACTGCTGGATCTGTGCTCATTCAGAGATGATGCACCTAACCCTCTAGGGACTAGAGGCCCCACAGAGTTGAGAGATAAGGTGGGGTGGGGGTGGGGACATCAATGTGGAGACAGGTGGGTGGGGAGGAGGAATGGGATGTGGTAGATCAGGGGGAAGGTGGATCAGGGAGAATAAAATACAGAGTATAAAAAATAATTAATAAAATATTTAAAAATAATACATAGATATTTAAAATACTATTCATACAATCTCTATGTTTTTAAACTCTAGTTAAATCTGTGAATATATAGAAAGAGTTAATAATATCCCCTCCTATATTGAGGCACACAATGGAAGAAAAACTGGATGGAATCAGCTGCATTCAGGTCTGATGGCATAGTCAGCTCATGTCCTCAAGAGGAATGGTCTCATGTTTGCTTTGTAGACTCCCAACTGTCAGATAGCAACTATATCTGTGTTCAGAGATTTCTCTTTACTTTAAAGTTGATTTTAAGTATTAGTGTATAGCTCTGGATTTAAGATTCTGAGGATCAGAATCCATAATTACTCCCTGTAATAACCCATACAGTGCCTTTATAGAATTCAGCAAAATATCAATTTCATGAAATATAAGAATACATTCCAATTGTAAACATACTTCACTTGAATTTGCATGCCAATTCTTCTTCACTTTTAGATCACCAGTATAAGATTTCATTACACTAAAATATATCCATCAATGTAATAATATATTTCATTATCAGTACTGAAAATAGTAACACAATGTGAGGGAGCCTACTGTAGTATGGAATGTATATGGTATGTAGTGTTCTAAATTCTATACAACTGTTTATGCTGGAAACAGCCAGACTGTAGATTAGTAGTAATTATTATGCCATAATTATAGCTTCCCAAAGAATGACTTATTATTATTTTTATATAAAACAATGGAATGAATTGTAAAAAACTACAATGACTCCTTCCCTTAAATCTTTCATTCTGACTTCACTACTTGCCATTACTCAAGATAATGTCAAGGAATTTAGACAAAATCTAGATTAAGAACATGACTAGATAGCTTTCTCCAGCTCCAAAGTAGATAAAGTACTTTTTCTGTCTTAACATAACTAATAAATAAATTCTTATGTAATGATAAGTAGTGGGGAGATTATCAGAGGAAACCTGAAAGACTGCAGAATGTATAGGATGATGAAGCCAACACTTTAGCAAAGATGTATTCTATTTCCTCTACTGGTCATCCAGAGGAGGCCTGTCTTGGTCTTTCCCCTACCAAATCACACAACATATTTTAACTGAAGGTCAGGGGCCTGTGAATCTCAGGCAAACACTTGAAGGGAGCTGTCTTCTATAATAGGACACAGCTGGTCACATCATCAGCATAGTACATGAGGATAATGGGCACCAAGGAAAATGCTGAGCAAACATTTATAAAAGGAGGTTGGGGGTTGGGAATTGGGGGTTGGGGGTTGGAGTGGGATTAAACAAATGGTTCTAGAAACACACACAGTTGGTTGGGCAATGAAAGGCATTTGTATAACACAAGGAGTTGATTAGGTTACCACTTCTTCATGTGCATTTTTTTTCTCTCTTGAAAACCAGTTTTAAATAACCCAGAATTTGGAGAGATCAGTGTTTTAATTTTTATCTATTATTAAAATATTTCTGTTGTAAATAAAAGTAAAACAAAGATTTAATAACTATATACAGATAATGTTAGTTTCATGAGAGTCTTATATTTCCAGCAATAATCATTGCCCTTAAAACTGTTCCTCGTGAATAAATAAGCATGATGTCATGTGAATGCAAATTTGTACAATCTTTTTAGAAATCAATCCAACAGTTTCTCAGATAACTGAGAATAGTTTTACCTCAAGACTCAGCTATACCACTCCTGGGCATTTACCCAAATGATATTCCACCATCCTAGAAAAACACTTGCTCAGTTATGTTCATAAATGCTCTAGCCAGAAAATGGAAAGAACCTAGATGTTTCTGCACTGAAGAATGGATACATAAAAGGTGGTATGTGTACACAATGGAATACTAGCCAACCATTTAAAAGAAGGACATCATGAATCTTGTGGACAAATGGATGGAACTAGAAAATATCATCCAGAGTGAGGTAACCTAGACCCAAAAGGACATGTATGGTATGTACTCACTTATAAGTGGATTTAGCCATAAAGTATAAGATAATAATATTATAATCAACAGACCCAAAGAAACCGAATAATTAGACTCCAAGGGAGTGTGGTCGAATCTTTCTCAGAAGGAGAAACAAAAACAAAAATGAAACAAAAAAAAGTATCAGAGGTCAATGGAAGGAGAGAACTGGGTGCAACAGGGGATAGGGAGGGGAGCAGAGTGGGCAGGGGTTAGATCATAGGTAGGTAGAACAAGAGAGAGAGGATGGAGATGAGGGTCAATCCCTAGGACATGCCAGAGATGTGAGATGGGGAAAGGCCCTAGAGGATCTATGGGGGCAACTCTCACTGAGATTCCTAGAAGTGGGGTATATGGATCCTGAATTGGTCACTTCCCATAGCCAAGTAGGACTCCCAGTGGAAGGATAGGACAGTAACCCACTCACAAAGCTTTCAACCCAAACTATGTCCTGTTTACAAGATGTGCAAGGACAAAGAAACAGCAGAGCCTGAGGAATGATGGACCAATGACAGGCCCAAATTAAGACCCATCTCATGGGCAAGAACTAAATCCCTGACAGTATTAATAATACTTTGTTATGCTTGCAGATATGAACCTAGCATAACTGTTCTCTCAGGGGCTCCACCCAACAGCCAATGGAAAAAGATGCAGAGACTCACACCCAAGCGTTACATGGAGATCAGGGGGTCTCACAAAAGAGTTGGGAAAAAGATTGAGGGTCCTAAAGAGGATAGGGTCTCCACAGGAAGACCAAGACCCTTGGCGGTTTACAGAAACTTAATTGCCAACCAAAGAGAAAGCACAGACTGGATGTAGGCCCCCTGCATATATGTAGCAGATAAGCAGCTTGTCTTCAATGGGTCACCCAAACAATTGGAGCAGCTGCCCCTCAGCTTGCTGCCATCCTGCCTGTGAATCCCAGGCCCCAAAATGTACCATCTGTCTGATCTTAGTGGAAGAGGATGTTCCTAGTCCTAGAGCAACTAGATGGGGTACTGGGAGCAGAAGAAGGATGGATATTGGATTGCAAAGTGAATAAATAAGTGAAATAAAAAAGTTCTTCAAGATGATAGGTGATGATAGATAGATAGATAGATAGATAGATAGATAGATAGATAGATAGATAGATAGATAGATAGATAGATAGATAATACAGACAGATAGATATGGTAGTCAACCTAAGAACCTATGTCACCCAGCTATAAAATAATTTCTATGGAATTAGGCACAAAATAGTTTGAACTTGCAAATGTTCAAAGGCAGACTTTTGAAAAGAACTCTAAAATTAGGTCAATAATTTCTAATATAAAAATTAATTTGTCTCTATTGGAGACCAGGAAATCAATTTGTGCTGCAGGTCAGCCATGCTAATTCATACATAAATCTACATGTAATCAGAGATACATTTTGTAATACATATTTTAAATACTAAATATGAAATTTCAAAAATATTTAATAGGGATGGAGAGATGGCTCATCCATTAACGGCTAGAATCACAACCAAAAATATTTAATAAAGATAACAACTTTTGTCAAAAGAATGTACAAAACAAACACTAAAATTCAGTCAAATTAATGAAAACTGATGTGCTAAGTAAAAGTATGCTTTATCGAATGTATAGTTTAACATTCTTTGTTCTATATCATAATGTATATATTAAATTTGCTCCTCTTTCAGTTGTTCCATAATATAAATAAAGGTCACAAAAAAATAACAATGGTGGTTATACTTACTTAACTGTTATCAAAATAAAAGTGATAAAAAATCATGTCAAATCATATAATTCATGAAATTCTACATGACATGAAATGTTCTGAAAAGAGGTATGATACTGTAACTCTGAGTAATCTCTCTGATTCTGAACTCTACATCACTTACAGAAGATTTAATAATTCATGCCTAAGAAAAGGGATTTCACAAAAAGTGCTTAATTTTCCTTCTGGCTTGTCTTATCACTTAAATGATGATGAAGTCACCAAGGAGTCACGGTTCACCAGATAAATCAAACCCAAAAGCAGTGTTTTCAAATCACAAATACAGATATATTCTGCTCTTGAGCCATCATTATTAGTGTCAAATGCATTCAGCTGTCTTACTGTGTTATTTGGATGGTAGTTGAGGTGTAAGCCACTGTCACAAAGAGGAGAGGAGGTACCACTGCTTTGGTCACTTGGAGCACCTGCAGGAGACAAAAATATAACACCATAAAGGTTACAATGGCATGCTGTTGTATAATGACTCTGTCCAATTATTTTCAATAATAATATAAAAAAATGTAAGTTAAAATACAAAGAAATGTTACTTATACTAAATCCAGAGCTTTGCAAGTGATAGGTCAGATATAGATATATAGATATAGTAATATATAGATAGCTTTTTAAAAAATATTTATTTATTTATTACATGTAAATACACTGTAGCTGTCTTCAGACACTCCAGAAGATGGTGTCAGATCTTGTTACAGATGGTTGTGAGCCACCATGTGGTTGCTGGGATTTGAACCCAAGACCTTTAGAAGTGCAATCAGTGCTCTTAACCACTAAGCCATCTCTCCAGCCCCTATAGATAGCTTTAATATTGTCTATTGATAGATGCATAAATAAAGATACAGATTAGATGATATAGATTAGGTTAGGTTGAGATAGATAAATATATGGTAATATTGTACATGTTGGTACCCTAAAAGAGAATATTTTCAATTTTAGAAACATTGTACTTTCAATTGGGTTGTTTGGTTGTGGGGTGATTAACTTCTTGAGTTCTTTATATATTTTAGATATTAGCTCTCTACCGGATGTGGGGTTATTGAAGATTATTTTTCCCAATCTGTAGGTTGTCTATTTGGATTTTTGACTATGTCTTTTGCCTTACAGAAGCTTTACAGTTTCATGAGGTCCCATTTATCAATTCTTGATCTTAGAGCATGAGTCATTGGACTTCTGTTTAGGAAATTTAACCCTGTGCCAATGAGTTCAAGTATCTTTCCCACTTTCTTTTCTATTAGATTCAGTGTATCTGGCTTTTGTTGAGGCCCTTGATCCACTTCAACTTGAGCTTTGTACAAGGTGACAAATATGGGTCTGATTTTATTCTTCTACATACATACATACATACATACATACATACATACATACATACATACAGTCAGTCAGTCAGTCAGTCAGTCAGTCAGTCAGTCAGTCAGTTAGACCAGCACCATTTATTAAAGATGCTTTCTGTTTTCCACTGTATATTTCTGGTGTCTTTGTCAAAAATCAAGTGATGGTAAGTGTGTGGTTTTATTTCTGCGTCTTCAATTCCATTCCACTGATCTACATGTCTATCTCTGTACCAGTACCGTGCAGTTTTTATCACTATTGCTCTGTAGTAAAGCTTGAGGTCAGGGATGGTGATTTCCCCCAGCTGTTCTTTTATTTTTAAGAATTGCTTTTGCTATTCTGGGTTTTGTGCCTTTCCAGATGAATTTGAGAATTGCGCTTTCCATGTCTTTGAAGAATTGTGTTGGGATTTTTATGGGTATTGCATTGAATATATAGATTGCCTTAGGTAGAATGGACATTTTTTACTATATTAATTCTGCCAATTCATGAGCCTGGGAGATCCCTCCATTTTCTGAGATCTTCTTGATTTCTTTCTTGAGAGACTTGAAGTTATTGTCATACAGGTCTTTCACTTTTTTGGTTAGAGTTACCCCAAGATATTTTATACTATTTGTGGCTATTATGAAGGGAATTGTTTCCCTAATTTCTTTCTCAGCCTGTTTATTCTTTGTATAAAGGAAGGCTTCTGATTTATTTGAGTTAATTTTATATCTGGCCACTTTGCTGAAGTTGTTTATCAGATGAAGAAGTTCTTTGGTAGAATTTTTGAGGTCACTTATGTATATTATCATATCATCAAATAGTGATACCTTTATTTCATCTTTACCAATTTGTATCCCCTTGATCTATTTTGGTTGTCGTATTGATCTACCTAACAATTTGAGTACTATATTGAATAGATATGGGGAGGGTAGGCACTCTTGTCTTGTCCCAGATTTCAGTGAGATTGCTTCAAGTATGTCTCCATTTAATTTGATATTGGCTGTTGGTTTACAGTAAATTGTTTTTATTATGTTTAGGTATGGGCTTTGATTTTCTGATCTCTCCAATACTTTTAACATGAAGGAGTATTGTATTTTGTCAAATCCTTTTTCTGCACCTAAGGAGATGATCATGTGATTTTTTTCTTTGAGTTTGTTTATATAGCAGATTACGTTAATAGATTTTCATATCTTAAACCAACCTCAAATCCTTGGGATGATCTTGATCTTGGTGAATGATGGTTTTGATGTGTTCCTGGATTTGGTTTGCAAGAATTTTATTCAGTATTTTTGCATCAATGTTCATAAGCAAGGTTGGTCTGAAGTTCTCTTTTTTTGGTTGGCTGCTTGTACAGTTTACATATCAGAGTAATTGTGGCTTCATAGAAGCAGTTAGGTAGTGTACCTTCTCTTTCTATTTTATGGCACAGTTTGAGGAAAATTGGTATCAGGTCTTCTTTGAAGGTCTGGTAGAGTTCTGCACAAAATCCATCTGGCCCTGGGCTTTTGTTGGTTGGAAGGATTTTAATGATTTCTTCTATTTCCTTGTGCGATATAGGCCTGTTTAGATAGCTTACTTGCTCTGGATTTAACTTTGGTATGTAGTATCTGTCTAGAAAACCTTCCATTTCACCTAGATTTTCCAGTTTTGTTGAATATGGGCTTTTATAATAGGATCTGATGGTTTTTGAATTTTCCTCTCTTTCTGTTGTTATGTCTCCCTTTTCATTTCTGATTTCATTAGTTTGGATAATGCCATTTTCCCTTTAGTTAGATTGGATAGGGGTTTTTCTATCCTGTCAATTTTCTCAAAGAACCAGCTTCTGGTCTTGTTGATTCTCTGTGTTGTTTTCTTTGTTTCTATTTGGTTCACTTTGGCCCTGTGTTTGAATACTTCCTGACTTCTACTTCTCTTGGGTGAGTTTGCTTCTTTTTGATCTAGAGCTCTCAAGTGTGCTGTTAAGTTGTTAGTGTAAGACCTCTCCAGGTTCCTTACCAGGGCACCTAGTGCTATGAACTTTCCTCTTAGCACTGCTTTAATTGTGTCCCTTAAGTTTGGGTATGATGTGTCAACATTTTCATTAAATTCCAGGAAGTCTTTCATTTCTTTCTCTTATTTTTTCCCTGATCAAGTTATCATTGAGTAAAGAGTTGTTCAATTTCCACTTGTATATGGGCTTTCTGTAGTTTTTGCTGTACTTGAAGACCAGCTTTAGGTCATGGTGATCTCATAAGCTGCATGCTTTCAATCTTCTTGTATCCGTTGAATGTTGTTTTGTGATCAATTATATGGTTGATTTTGGAGATGGTACCATGAGATGCTGAGAAGAAGGTGTATTCTTTTCTTTTAGTGTGAAATGTTCTGCACATATCTGTTAAATCCACTTGGCTCATAACCACTCTTAGTTTCACTGTGTCTCTGTTTAGTTTCTGTTTCAATGACCTGTCCATTGGTGAGACTGGGGTGTTGTGTGGGGTTCAATGTGCATTTTGAACTTTAACAAAAAATTTTTTTAATGAATGTGTGTGATCATGCATTTGGGGCATATATGTTCATAATTGAGACTTTCTCTTGATGGATTTTCCCCTTGTTGAATATGAAGTGTCCTTCTTCATCATGCTTCATAACTTTTGGTTGAAAATCTATTTTATTGGATATTAGGATGGGAACTTTTGCTTGTTTCCAGGGACCACTTTCTTGGAAGACCTTTTTATATCCTTTTATCCTGAGATATTGTCTGTCTTTGTTATTCAGTTGTATTTCTTGTATGCAGCAAATTGCTGGATCTTGTTTGCACATTTAGTCTGTTAGCTTATGTCTTTTTACAGGTGAGTTGAGTCCATTAATATTGAGAAATATTAAAGAGAGATGACTGTTGATTCCTGATAGGTTTGTTTTCATGGGTGGCTTTATGTGCTGTGGCTCTGCTTTTGACTTTGTTGTGAGATGCTTAATATCTTGTCCTTTCTTTGGTGCAGGTACCTTCCTTGTGTTGGAGTTTTCCTTCTAGGATTCTCTGTAGGGCTGGATTGGTATGTAGATACTATTTGAATTTGGTTTGGTCCTGGAATATTTTTGTTTCTCCATCTATGCTGATTGAGAGTTTTGCTGGGTATAGTAGACCTGGCTGGCATTAGTGTTTTCTTAGAGTTTACAGGACCTCTGACCAGGCTTTTCCATCTTTCATAGTCTTTGGTGAGAAGTCTGGTGTAATTCTGATAGGTCTAACTTTGTATGTTACTTGGTCCTGTTCCCTTGCAGCTGACCTCATGAAACTTCTGTAATGCAAAGGACATAGTCAATAAGACAGATTGGCAACTTACAGATTGGGAAAAAACTCTTCACTAACCCCACATCTGATAGAGGGATAATATCCAAAATATATAAAGAACTCAAGAAGCTAACCACCAAAAAGCGAAACAAGCCCATCAAAAAATGGTGTATAGAACTAAATTGAGAATTCACAACTGAGGACTCTCAAATGGCTGAGAGGTACCTAAAGAAATGTTCAAAGTCCTTAGTGATCAGAGAAATGCAAATAAAAATGACACTGAGATTCCACCTTACACCAGTCAGAATGGCCAAGATCAAAACCTCAGGTGACAGCACATGTTAAAGAGGATATGGAGAAAGAGGAACACTCCTTCATTGCTGGTGGGATTGCAAACTGGTGCAACCACTCTGGAAATCAATCTGGAGGTTCCTCGGAAAATTGGAAATAGATCTACCTGAAGACCCAGCTATACCACTCTTTGGCATATACTCAAAAGATGCCCCACCATGCCACAGGAGCACCTGTTCCACTATGTTCATAGCAGGCTTATTTGTGATAGCCATAAGCTGAAAATAACCTTGATGTCCCAGGATAGAAGAATGGATACAGGAAATGTAGTTCATTTACACAATGGAATACTACTCAGCTATTAAGAACAAGGACATCCTGACTTCTGCAGCAAATGGATGGAACTAGAAAATATCATGCTGAGTGAGCTAACTCAGACCCAAAAGAACATGCATGGTATATACTCACTAATAAGTGGATATTAGCAAAAAAAAAAAAAAAATACAGAATACACAAGCTACAGTCCACAGATTTCAAAAGGCTTAACAAGCTGAAGGACCCAAGTGAAAATGCCTCAGTCCCAAATGGGAGAGAGATGAAAGCAATCACAAGTGGGGAAGGAGGGAGGGACTTGGGGAAGAAAGTGGATGGGGGGCAGTGGGGAACAGAGGGGAACCTGATCTGTTATTGGGTGAGGGAAACAACTGAAGCCCTGAGGGCCAGCAGAAAGAATGGAAACGGGCAACCTCAGAAAATTGGAGGTTGGGGGACTCCTCAGAATGCACCAGAGACATGGGAGGTGAGAGACTCCCAGAACTCACAGGGAGGGACCTTTGATGAAATGTCAAACAGTAGGGAGAGGGAACTTATAGAGCCCACCTTCAGTACGAAGATAGGACATCAAGTGAGGGATGGGGTTGCCATCCTAAAGTCACATCTCTGACTCATAATTGTTTCTATCTGAAAGAATTGCAGGGATGGTAATGGAGAGGAGCCTGAGGAAAAGAAGGTCCAGTGGTAGGCCAAAAGTGAGATCCAGCTCAAGGGGAGGTCCAAAGACCTGACACTATAAATGAGGCTATAGAGCACTCACAAAAATGGAGCTGACATGTCTGCCCTCCAAAAGACTCAACAAGCAGCTAAAAAAGTCAGATGCAGATGTTTGTAACCAACCAATGGACAGAAGGCACTGACCCCTGTTGTTGAATTAGGGAAGGCTGAAAAAACCTCTAGGAGGACCAACAGTCTTAATTAATCTGGATGCCCCCGGCAGCATATACCAGTTGATATGAGGCCCCCAACCCACATACATTAGAGGACTTCCAGGTCTGTTCATTCAGAGATAATGCACCTAACCCTCAAGAGGCTGAAGGCCCCAGGGAGTTTAGAGGTCAGGTAGGGTGGGGAATGGGGACATCCACAAGGAGACAGGGTGGGGTAGGGTGGGGAGGAGGTATGGAATATGGAGAAGTTGGAGGGTGGATGGGGGTGGGGAAAGGAATATAGAGTATAAAAAATAAATTACAAATAAAATTAAATTTTAAAAAGAAGCTTTGTACTTTCTAAAAATGTATCTTATGATTTTTTTTCAGTGCCTCATGCTCAGAGAAATCAGAATAGGGTAGAAGATCTCATAGAACTGGAGTTATGTATGGCTGTGAGCCACAATGGCATGCTAGGAATATAATCTGTACCCTTTAGAAATGCAGCCAGTATTCTTAACTTCTAAGCCATTTTCCCTAATTCTTCTAACCAGATGTTTAATATTGAATTGGTCTGCAAAGTTCCATTTTATGGGGTCTTTTTTCCAAACTATGAACTAATTCTATAAGTAGAATCTGCAGATTTATGTTTTTCTCAGTATGTATTCATACATCCTGAATCCTCATCAAAGCTACTTGTTTTTTGATATTGTAAGGCAAAAATATGTATTCAAACCTAATGAGAAATCTAGTAACATATACCATTTTTAAAATTGAAGATAAACAATTAATGTTTTACAGTTTTCAAAGATGATATCACAATATAGAAACTATAAACCTCTGTACTGGACACATGTGCCTTGACTTGATTCTACACTGTGACAAAATATTATTACTTGAGAGTTTTTCATGTGTTTGAGCAAACAATTATTTTTTGAAAGATTGCAAATGAATTTAAGCATCAAACTTCTTAGGGATACAAAATTGTTCCCTTCTTTATTACTAAAATTTCTACTTTTTCTGCAACTAAGAAGTCATTTGCCTGAACTAAAATTTTTTACTCTCCAAATGCAAAGTTTTGTAGTTAGAGGATAGGATGATGACTCAGTGGTTAAGAACACATGATGTTCTTGCACAAGACCTAGGTTCAGTTTATAACACCCGCATGGCAAATCACAGCCAGCCTTACCTCCAGTGCCAGGGAATATGAAACCTCTTATGGTCTCCCTGAGAATTACTAGCCACCCTGAGAATTAAAAGCTCACGATGCATTTACATACATGCTTACAAGTCAACACACATATAAAACAAGAATAAATAATAACTTTTATTTAAAATTTACACTTTATTTTGCTACTTCATTTAAAGATGAAATGCATTTTTACCCTTAGAACATTATTTTTAAAAGAGTTTATTTTCATATTTAAACATCATATATCAAATATTTTTTTGTACAACAGAAAATATCAAATTCTGTACATGCCTTTAAAATATTATGGGTAAAAATATATACATATAAATGAATACACAATAAGAATCTAGCTATAAATTCAATAACCTTCACTCATATCATAAAGATGTAGTTGAATAAAAATGCAAACAAGTAAAAATTTAAAAATTAAAAAAATCTATATAACAGATTTATAGAAAGAAATACATAGAAAAAAAGGGAGAAAGTACAAACTACTATTGTCAGAAATAACTATGAGTCCACTTCAGAAGGCTAATGAAAACTAAAAGGGGATGCTGAAAGGATAAGATAACTGTGTTATTACAAAGAAGTGTATAACTTCACTGAAGTAGGAAGTAGCATGAAAAGAATCTACCCATATTTAATTTTATAACAATGACCACCAAGAATATTGTAATCATTCTGAAAATCAAACAATGCACAACAATTTTATAATTCCATCTTACAAGTAATTTCTTTTAAGTAATTAATAAAATTGTGATCTATTATAGTGAATTCACAATAATTGGAAAACGATACTTTAAAATATTTACAATAGGATATTTCAAAACGTATATAAAGTGCATACAATAAATCAAATATGTATTGAAAGACCTCTGTGGGGAGCCCTCCCCACTCAAGTCTCGAGAAGGTGACACCCAAAAACCACGAATAGACCATCTTGATGTAAAAACACGAGGTAAACGAGGGTGGTGGCGCACACCTTTAATTCCAGCACTCGGGAGGCAGAGGCAGGCGGATTTCTGAGTTTGAGGCCAGCCTGGTCTACAAAGTGAGTTCCAGGACAGCCAGGGCTATACAGAGAAACCCTGTCTCAAAACAAAAACAAAAACAAAAACAAAAAAAACACGAGGTAGTTTAATAATGGAGCTCTGGGCCAGTATGTATCTCATGCAGGAGACGGATCTACCACAAGGCCCAAAAGCTAGGGGTTTTTATAGGGGAAGGGTCGGGGGGGGGGGCTAGGAGGAATTGGCGCGGTTTCACACTATTGGCTCATTTAAACATCAGCAGAATGATTACATATCAGCAGAGTAGTATGTGCAAGTCAGGATGTCAGGAGTCCTGAGGGACAGATGCTTATCTAGGTCAGCTGAACATTTGGTTAGCATATAACTTCAAACTAGGTGGCTGATGTCTCAGCCAAGATAGCCTGGACAAGTTCCTGCATTCCTTTTTTTCCCCAGGAATGTTTTAACAATGGGCCTTTTCCACTCTATTCTCTGCCTCAGGCTTCTAAGCTTACAAACAACTTTTTTCTTTGAACTATTTGACATAAGTTACATGAGTCAGGCCACAAATTTTATCTTAAATTTCATTTCCCTTCAGTATAACATACCATCATTAAACAAAATAAAAATACTGGCCCTCCTACAACCTACAGTCTCAGGAGGAGGTCTCCAGTAACCAGGGTCACATGTAAGAATTTCACCCAAATGCCCAGACCAGCTAGGGCACCCACAGAGCACAGCTGACATAGGACCTACCCACCCTCCTGAACTCCATCTTGCTTCTAGTCTGTTTTTTCATGCAGGCCAGATCAACAGCTAGATCCCCTCCCATTCCCTACCACCTGTGTACCTCCCAGGAGGTATGCAGTAACCAGGGACACAGGAGGCCTGCTCCAACCAGATACAGCACTGCCTGCCTCCCTGGAGACTGGCTTTAACCCAAGTCACAGAGATCTACCCAAATCCAAGGAGGCTAGCTCCAGTAAGAGACACCAGGACTAGTTAACACCAGAGATAACCAGATAGCAAAATACAAGCACAAGATCATAAGAGACAGGAACCAGTGCAATTCAGTACCACCAGAACACAGTTCCCCCACCACAACAAGCCCTGGATACTCTAACATGCCTGAAAAGTGAGATAGTGACCTGAAATTCCATCTCATGAAAATGATAGAGGTCTTTAAGGAAGATATAAATAACTCTATCAAAGAAATACAAGAAAACACAGGCAAAGAAGTAGAAGCCCTTAAATAGGAAACAAAGAAATCCCTTAAATAAATTCGGGAAAATACAATCAAGAAGGTGAAGGGATAGAACAAAATGGTAGAGAAACTAAAAATACAAATAGAAACAATAAAGAAAATGTAAATGGAGTTAACCCTGGAGAAATCAGGAGCTACAGATACAAGCATGAGCAACAGAATACAAGAGATAGAAGAGAGAATCTCAGGCATAGAAGATACCATAGAAGGTATTGATACATCGGTCAAAGAAAATACAAAGTATGAAAAGCTCCTAACCCAAAATATCCAGGAAATAATGGACACAATGAAATGATTAAATCTAAGAATAATAGGAACAGAAGAGGGTAAAGGATCCCAACTCAAGGGGCCAGAAAACATCTTCAACAAATACAAGAGAACTTCCCTAACCCAAAGAAAGAGATAGCCATAAATGTATAAGAAACTTACAGAACACCAAATAGATTTGAACAGAAAGGAAAATGCTCTCATCACATAATAATCTAAACACTAAATTCACAGATAAAGAAAGAATATTAAAAGCTGTATTGGGGAAAAGGCCAAGTAATAAATAAAGGCAGACCTATCAGAATTATACCAGACTTCTCAACAGACACTCTAAAAGCCAGAAGATCCTGGACAGACATTATCCAGGCCCTAAGAGAACGCAAATGCCAGCTCAGGGTACTGTACCAAGCAAAACTCTCAATCACTATA
Organism: Mus pahari; assembly: GCF_900095145.1. Classification (NCBI taxonomy): domain Eukaryota; kingdom Metazoa; phylum Chordata; class Mammalia; order Rodentia; family Muridae; genus Mus; species Mus pahari. Next base: position 8,619,258 of record NC_034611.1, on the reverse strand, counting down.
GATGGAGAAACCAAGGTATTATATGACAAATTTAAATAATATCTTTCTATGAATCCAACTCTACAGAGAACACCAGAAGGAAGTCTCCAAAAAAAGTAGGGTAACTATGCCCATAAAACAAAAACAAAACAAAACAAACCAACCACACAACTACCTCCAGCACCAATAATAACAGGAACAATCATCTGTCTTTGATATCTCTCAACATCATTGGACTCAATTCCCCAATAAAAAGACACAGGCTAACAGACTGGATATAGAAACAGGATCCACCATACAATAAACACATTTCAGTAACAAAGACAGACACTATCTCAGAGTAAAAATCTGGAAAAAAAATTCAAGCAAATTGTCTCAAGAAATAACATGGAAATAGGAAACTAATATCTTATAAAATAGACTTTTAACCAAAAATTATCAAATGAGATGGAAAAAGACACATGATATACATCAAAGGTAAATTGCACCAAGAGGAAGTCTCAATTCTGAATGTCTATGTTCTAAATGCAAGGTTATAGATGAAAACACAAAAAAACAAAATATATGAGACACATAAAAGGAGTCACAAGAGTAAAGTTTATAAAAACTACAGCAAAATATTGAATGATCTCATTTTTATAACTTAAAAATGCAATTGAAAATGTTAGGAAAACAAGAAGAAAGAATACCCCAAAATAGTAAATGATAAGAAATTATCAAAATCATAGTTGAAATTAATGAAATTTAAATGATAAAAATATACAAAGAAGCAATGAAATAAAGAGTTACATCCATGAAAAACGTAAGAAGGTTAGCAAACTTAACAAAATTATCCAAAAGAAAAATAGAAAATAGCTAAATTGATTAGAGCTCAAAAGGAAACATCACTATCCTCTGATGTTAAATCAAGATAAGGAAAATACTTTTAGTAGATTCACACTAATGAGATATAATCAGTAATTTTAAATTATATGAATAAATAGCCTGGGGTCACATGTATTTAGCTCAGAATTTTATCAGACCTTAAAAAAAAAACAAAAACAAACAAACAAACAAACAAACAAAAAACAAACACCAATATGCTATAAATTATTTGGTAAAATAGAAAGAATGAAAAAGATTTCCAAACGCTTTTTTTTTTTTTTTTTTACAGAACCAGTATTGCCATAATATCAAAATCAGACAAAGATTCAATAATAAAAGAGAATTATAGGCCAAGAAAACTGATAATCCTGGATGAAAAATCTTCAATAAAATACTTGCAAATTAAATTCAAGAACATATAAAAATAGTATCCCTCATGATTTACTTGGAATCTCACAAAGATTTGTGTATGTTGTTCAATATACATACATTGACAAATGGGATGCATCACATAGATTCTCAAGGAAAAAAAACTACATGATCATCTCATAAGAAGTAGAAAAGTTTTTTCTTATAATATCCAGTATCCATTTTGATAAAAGCAAACTTTAGATTAAGTACAACCCCCATGAAAATACTCATGTACTTCTTTACATAAAATAAATATTATCTTAAAGATTATATAGAAACCCAAAGAGCCCAGAAAACTCAAGTAATCCTGAACATTAAAATAACTGCTAGAGGTATCATTATTCATGATTTAAATAACACTGCAGAGCTATAATGAAAACTACCTGGTTCTGACATAAAAACAAGTGTGTTGATAAATGAATTAAAGATAAAGACATAAGGCTGTATAATTTTAGGTAAAGACCAAAATTATATACCTGGAAAAGCCAGAATATTCTAGAAATGACACTAGTCAAAAACGAAAGTAGATCTGTATTTCTTACTCTGAATACACACACATACACACACACACACACACACACACACACACACATACACACACACTAAGTAGATCATAAAGCTCAACATAAAACCTGGTTTATTCTATTTAAAGTAGTAAAAAGTAAGACATATTCTAGATGCTATAGACACAGAAAAGAATATTCTAAATAAAACTCTAATAACAGAGGCATTAAAAGCAACAAATGACAAGCAACAATAAATGAAACTCAGAAGACTCTGTAAAGAAATGGATAACGTCATTCAAGCTGCATGCTACCCTATAGAATGGGGGAAGAAAACTTACCAATTATACATATGACAGAGGGTTAGCATCTAGATTATACAAAGAACTCACAAACTAAACATCTAAATTATAAAATAATCCTTTTATAAAATGAGCCATGCAACTACACAGACACATTCCAAAAGCTGAAACAAAAATGGTTGAGGATCGCTATAGAAATAACCAACAACTTTAGCCTTTAGGGACTGAAAATTAAGATGTTTTTGAGATTTCATCTTACCAAAGTCATAATAGGTAAAACTTCAAAAATATTGTAGCAAGTATTACAGTAGTCTAGGGGAAAGAGGAACATTTATTCACTGTTGGTGGAAGTCTGAACTGCTACAATAACAACTGGAAATCAATGCAGAGGTTCCTCAAGAGCTAGAAAATAGATCTCCCACAATATCCAGATATACAATTGGTATATCTAAATATATTCTACATCTACTACAGAAATTCTAGATTATACATGTTTATTGCTGCTTCTTTTCAAAATATTCAGGAAATGGAAAGAGTCTATATGCCCATTAACTGAAAGATGTTAATGAAATGTGATGCATTTATGCAATCTATATATTAGCCATTTAAAATAAAATTACTAAACTTGAATTTAAATGAGTAGAATTGGAAATAACTACTCTTAATGTGCTAACTTAAACCTAGAAACACAAACACTGCATACTTTCTCTAAATATTTAGATATACAGGTTTCAATTAGAATACTTACAGAAGTTAGGTATCTAATTAAAGGGCCTTGGAGGCATAGACGATTTCTAATGAAAGTTTAAATAGAATATAGTGTTACAAAGAGAAAAGGGGGGAAATATAAATCAAGTTGGTTGTAGGATAGAAAGAAAAAGTAGAGGAGGAATAGGGAATAGATAATACTAAAGACCCTTTGAAAAAGCCAACTAGAAACCTAGTATTACTGAAATATTAAAATGCAGACAATCACATATACACATGAATACTTGGAGTATAAATTGGGTCACACTATAATGGGAAAACAATGCCCAGGTTAGACACCATATGCTACCAAATAAAACCCCTGGTGTCAGTAATGGGCTACATCTTTTTGAGTTGTTATAGGTTAGACCTTTTCCCAAATATTTTAGGCCACTGTCAGTGCTACTGGTTACACACCAGGACCTTGATGGTAAGAATATTTCCTAAGATACCACTTTTTTATGTTATAGGACATAAAGAAAGCTAGCAGATATTCCACTGGGTCATCTATCCCTAGTGGTCAGTCTTCATGGTTCTTAAAGAATCTGTACACATTGCCAGAAGAGAAGAAAGCTGAACCCAACAATAAAGACCTTCCTGGCAATGTATGTCCACCTGTATAATATGGGCATTGATGTTATGAGTGACCAACCACTCTCTGTTTTGTTTGAATTAAGTTCCACTCCATGAAACAAAACCTATTCCTGAGACTGTCAGTGACTTCAAGAACCTATGTCTAGAAATATCACTGGCTCTTGGGTAAAACCTATTAATTTTCTGGTAAATAGAGATAGCAGTAAAATGAGGTCTTATTAATTATGGTCATACCCATGTGGTGTTTTGAATATGATTGGCCCAGAAAATGACACTATTTGGAAGTGTGGCCTTGTTGGGATTGGTGTGGCCTTATTGGAGGAAGTGTGTCACTGTAGGGGTGGGCTTTGAAGCTCTGCCCCGGGTGGAAGAGTCAGTCTAATCCTGTTAATGTCTTTAGAACAAGGTGTAGAACTCTCAGCTTCTCTTGCATCCTACCTGTCATGCTCCTTCCTTGATGATAATGGACTAAACACCTGAAAGCAAGCCAGCCCCAATTAAATGTACTCCCTTATAACAGTTGCCTTGGTCCTGGTGTCTGTTCACAACAGCAAAACCCTTACAAAGACAGTTGGTATGAGGGATTGGGCCTATTGCTGTGATAGGCCTGACCATGTTTTTGTTTGGAAGAATGTGGATTTTAGGACTTTGGATTTGAGAAGAGAGGAATGCTTAAAATGGGGCCTAATGGACTATCCTAGCCAGAATAAGGATGATGGTACTGCTGAGGATGATTTGAGCTCTGTAGGCCTGCAGTCCCAAGAGTTTACAGTGGTAGAGAATTTCAGTATGTGACCTAGAAACTGTTCTTGTGATATTTGGTGAAGAATGTGGCTGCTTTTTGTCCTTGTCCAAAAAGTCTGCTTGAGACTAAGGCAAAGAGATGTAGATTAATTCCTTGACAAAAGAAGTCTCAAAAGAGCCCAGGAGAATTTTGTGCAGGGTAAAAAATATGGATTTGTTTTCATTCTTCAACATGTAGACATACCATTAGACCATCACCATTTGTTGAAGATACATTCTTTTTTCCATTGTATGGCTTTGCCTTTTTTCTTTTTTTAAATAAAAAATCAAGTGTTCATAGGATGGGATTTATTTCTGTGTCTTCAATTGATTAACATGTCTATTTCTGTGCCAATAATGTGCAGTTTTTGTTGTTGTTGTTGTTGTTATTGTTGTTAAATCACTATTGCTCTGTAATACAGCTTGAAGTCAGGGATGGAAATCCTCCTGAGGTACTTTTATTGTTGATGAATATTTTGGCTGTCCTGAGTTTTCCATTCTTCCATATGAAGTTGAGAATTGCTCTTTCAATGTCTATGGACCTCAACATAAAATGAAATACACTAAATCTCATAGAAGAGAAAGTCTGAAAAAAGTCTCAAATACATTGGTACAGGAGACAATTTCCTGAACAGAACACCAATGGCTTAGGTTCTAAGACAATTGATAAATGGAACCCCATAAAACTACAAAGCTTCTATAAGGCAAAGGACACTATCAATAAGAAAAACAGCAGCTTTCAGATTGAGAAAGGATTTTCAGCAACCCTACATCTGGCAGAAGTTGAACACCAACAACTCGAATAACCCAATTAAAAAATGGGGCACAGAGCTAAACAGAATTCTCAACAGGAAAATCTCAAATGGCCGAGAAGCAATTAAAGACATGTTCAATATCCTTAGTCATCAGAGAAATGCAAACAAAAACAACTCTGAAACTCCATCTTACAACAATCAGAATGGCTAAGATCAGAAAGTCAAGCAGTAGTACATGCTGGCAAGGATATGAAGTAAGAGGAACACTCCTTCAATGCTGGTGGGTGTACAAAGTTGTACAACCACTTTGAAAATCAATTTTGGATATACCACTCCTGGGAATATGTCCAAAATATGCTCCACCATCCCACAAAGACACTTGACCAACTGTGTTCAAAGCAACTTTATTTGTAATAGTGAGAAACTGTAAACAACCTAGATATACCTCAACTGAAGAATGGATAAAGAAAATGTGGTACCCCTAGACAGTAGAATACTCTTGAGCTATACACAGTAGAAAACTCTTCAGCTATGACAAACAAAGACATCATGAATTTCACAGGCAAATGTATGGATCTTATGAATATCATCCTGAGTGAAATAACCCAGTCTCAAAAGGATGTGTAGGGTATATTCCCTTAAAAGTGGATATTAGTTATAAAATACAGTAGACACATGCTATAATCTACAGTCCCAAAGAAGCTAAACAAGAAGGAAGGCACAAGGGAGGATGATCGAATCCTACTTAGAAAGGGGAATAAAATAGTCCTAAGAGCCAGATGGAGGGAGGGAACTAGGTGGCAGACATAGAGGGGAAAGGGGTGAGTGATTCAGGATCAGGTGTGAAGAGTGAGAGGAGAGAGGGCCAGATGTCCATGAGAATGTATAGAAATCTGCAACTGGCTTTGGTGGGGAAGTAGTGGGCATCCCCAGGACATACCTGGGATAAGGGATGCACCCAAGAATCAGTGGGGATGTCCTTAACAGTGAGTCACAACATTTGGGATATGGAACCTCATGTAGCCATGCAGAATTCCCAGTGGAGCAATAGGTAAAACCCACCCAAAAAACTTTTGACCCAAAATTTATCCAGTCTACAAAAAATGAAGAAATAGAGGATGGTGAAGTGACTGAGGGAATGGCCAACCACTAATTAGCCCAACCTGAGATTCATCCCATCGACAAGCAACAATCCCTGACACTATTAAAGATACTCTGTTATGCTTGCAGACAGGAATCTAACATGGCTGTCTTCTGGGAGGCTCCACCCAGAAGCTAACTCAGACAGATGCACACATCCACAGCCAAATGGTAGACAGAATTCAGGAATTCTTATGGAAGAATGGGGGAAAGGATCACAGCCTCTAAGGGAATGGGAAAGACCAACAGAGTCAACTAACCTGGACCAAAGAGCATACAGGAGCCTAGGCCTTCCTGATATATGTAGGAGATGTGAAGTTTGATCTTCATATGAATCCTGAACAACTAGAGTGGGGGCTATCCCAAAAGATGTTGCCAGTAAGTGGGATATGTTCTTCTAGTTAGGCTGCCTTATTTGGTCTCAGTGGAAGAAGATGTACCTATTCCATTGAGTCTTGATATTTGAGGATGGGGGAATAACCAGGGTGTTCCCACTTGCTCAGAGAATTGAGGGAAGGATTGTAAGAGAGAGTGATGGAGACAATTGGAGGGATGTAAAGTAAATGAGTAAAATAAATAATTAAATAAATTTGGCTTAATTATGTGGGAAAAGTTCATCAGAGAATTTGTTTTCTGGTTTAGTCTCATAAAGAGCATTCAGATCAAGTATAGTAAGCTTAAAAAGAAAAAAAAATACAAAGTATATGGTTCATGTAATAATAAAAGATACCAGGAAGTAAAACAGAGATGTATCCTTTATTGACAGAGATAATTAAGGGAGCAATATCCCACCCAGCTAAATGTACTGTTTGAGTTTGCAGTTGAACAAGGAATAGCTTAGTCTTCTAACCTGGAATGAACTACAATCCAGAAATGGTGGGCACACTGTTTATACAGATCTTGAGGCTAGAAGACACAGGCTTTTGATTCAGATCTTGAAGAATAGTTTCCATAAAATACTTAGGATCAGGCATGGTGGTACACAGCTTTAATTCCAGAAGACAAAGCCAAGCAGGTCTCTGAATTTAAGGCCAGCCTGGGACAGAGCAAGTTCTAAGTAAAGAAAAGCTTAAGTCCATGCATGATGGTATAAGCCTTTAGTCCCAGCACTCAAGTGACAGAGTCTTACAGACCTCTGAATTCAAGGTCAATCTACAGAACAAGTTCCTGGACAGCCAAGCTTAGGCATCAAGAGTGTTGGAAAACAGAAAGATAGTAATAGAACAAGGGCGTCATTTTCCAACCTAAGCAAGCAGAAGAATTTGGCTGCTTTGGTCATGTGGCTCTGGCTTTAGAGTTAAGAATAGAAGGGATAAGTGGGACAATTGATGCTGGTTAGCTGGAGCTAAGAATTTAGTGGTGATTGAGAAGAGACCAGAATCACTGAGGTAAAATTTTCTGGAAAGAATTATCTGAGAATACAAAGAAACTGTGTTACAGAGAGAACCAAAGTTGTACCTCATTCCACAGCTGGACCCAGCAATGTGTAAGAATCACTCAGGTTGTATTGGTTTTGAAGGTGTGAAGGGATCATGGAGAGCAGCTGAGGCTTGACCCTGTGAGAAGCCATGGAAAACCATTGGCGTAAGTGCAGCCTCAGTTGTATTTGATGGCCCAGAAAGGAAGGGGTCATGCAAATAAGTTGAAGCTTGATTACCATAAAGAAAGCCTTTGAGAGGCTATTGGTGAAGCCTAGCTGTACCAGAAGTTCTTAGTTTATTGGAAATTGTTGGGGTCTCCCAGCTCTCTGTTGCCACTGTACCACCTGCAGTTATCCACCAAGCCTACCTTACTGTTTACACTAATCNCTGTCCTTCAAAACCCAGCCCNCTGCAGGCGCTAAGATCCACTGGCAGTAACCTTCAGATCCACCAGAGCTGCTCTGCTGTCCCAGTGTCTCCACTGCCTGCTGAGAAGACCTTTTGCCCCAGAAGACAACATCCTTTGGACCTGCCCACAGACATTCACCTGTGCCTTCTAAGACTGGGGGTTGGGGACTGGGGTTTTTTCCCACACTATATAAACTGAGTTCCTACATTAAACTTCTAGTCTTGATCAGTAAAAATATTGTCTTGGCTCCATTTTTCTCTCACATTCCATTTCAGGCCAGCCCGCCTCTCAGGATGAACCCAGACCGGATTAAAGTGAGTTTTGCTGTAGACAAAAACTCACAGGAAATGATAGTAACATTGAATGATCTCCAAGAGCTGCAGCAGCAGTGGAGTAGAGGCAACCCAAGCCTAGAGTGCAACAGAATACAGAGCTATAGATATGACCAAGCTTAGAAAATCATGTGTGAATCCCAGACACTAGAACAAGAAGCTGTAGTATTGAAGTTGCCTTGGAGGCACTAAGATGTTCAAAATGGCAGAGCCATGGGATACCTGCTGAAGAAAGCTGCCAACAGGGAGTGGATCCAGACCAAGAAAATTGTGCTGCAGTTAATAAAGCTACAAGGAGTTTTCAATTAGACATGAGATGCTGAGTTTGGAGTTTGTCCAACTGGTATTTGGCCTTTAGTCCAGTGTTTAATTCCTATGGAATTGTAGTATGATAATATATATCCTGTGATGCTGGAGGATGTAATCTGTTGTTTAATTTTTATTTTATAGGGGATTGCAGTTAAGTGATTGGATGAATCTCAGAAGAGGCTTTGAACTTTGGACTTTTAGTGTTGTTGAGACTGTTGTAGACTTTAAGACTTTTGAAGTTGGACAAATATATTTTCCATTACGCTATGCCCATCTATATCCCCCTTAAACTCATGTCTTTGAACAAGCATGTGGGACCCAAGGAGTGGACTGTGGTGGTTTGAACATGCTTGGCCCAGAGAGTGGTACTATTTGGAGATTGGTCTTGCTGGTGTAGGTTTGGCCTTGTTGGAGGAAGTGTGTCACTGTGGGGGTGAGCTTTGATGCTCTTCCCCAGTGAAGATTTGCTCTTTTCCTCTTGGCCTTTGGAACAAGATGTAGAATGCTCAGCTTCTCTCACATTATGCCTGCTTGGATGCTGCCATGCTCCTGACTTGATAATCATGGACTGAACCTTGGAACCTGTAAGCCAGTACCAAATAAATGTCCTTTATAAGAATTGCCTTGATCATGATGTCTGTTCACAGCAGTAAAACCATAACTAAGACAACTCATATATTAGTACAAGGCACAATCCTCATCATTGAGCTTTTTCATGCAGTAGATAGCAACTAACACAGAAGCCCACAACTAGTGAGTACGCAGAGAATATAAGACATCAAAATGCCCACATGTAAATGTGATACCTATATCAAATCATTCCTTTCAAGGTTCAAGGTTGTTGGCAGAAGACAGGACAGAAAGATTATAAGAGCTAGAGTTGGTAGCTGACCTAAAAATATGTTATGCTTTTTAGACACAACAGGGCAGAGGCATAAATGACTCACAGAAATTATCACAGCATTCACAAAACTTGCACAAGATCAAGCCACAAAACCTCCTAGCAGTTGAATTACATCTATTTTAAATGGGATACAAATGGAAAACAAACAAATGTATGCAAAGAAGCTGACCGTCAGTAGTGATTATGGAAGTTCAACCAAGGCCACAATATCACTGTTGATTCATGAAAACACCATGTTAAAAAAAAAAAAAAACAGCAAAAAATATTTGCAGATGATTCAAAGAAATTGACAATGTTGATAATGTTTGTGTAAATGGCAATGTCCCCCATAAAAAGTACCATAGATAGTATTCAAAACAACATAGAGAACCAGAAATTCACTTCTAGGTGTACATCCCGAGCAAGAGAGCATGACCTCAAAATAATACTTGTATAAATACAGCTTTATTGATAATATCAAAACCATGGAACCAATAAAATGTCCATTAGTTGATGAAAGTTCAATTATGATGGGGTTTTTATTCAGTCTTAGAAACAAAGGATAGTTTGTACTGGGGCAAAGGCATACTTTTCACTATGGATTAACAACAACAACAATACACACACATATAAAAACATACACACACCTGTACACACAAAACTCATCAGAAGCAAAACTTTTAAATAATAGGAAAATTATATGAATATAAATTTATCCCAAAAGCAATAAGAATGGTTAAGAAGCATATAGAACATGGTTAAAGGCTGTGTACAAGTACAAGGGGAGAACAGAGCTGGTGAAAATTAGATGACAGATTTCATAATCAATAGAAAGGAAGCATTTCAGTATTTTCAACATAAAACCATAAATTTTTAACTTTCAAGACAAGTGAATTCTATATGATTTGGTAATTCTATGCAGTATACATATATCCATTTCACACTGTACTCTAAGAAGAAAATGCCAACTACTGGTTAGAAAGAACTGGGGAAAGGAGAACAAATGCAATGTTGTAATTATTGTTTCTATTCTATGAATGCTTACATGCACAGTCTTCATTAAGTGGGAGTTTGAGGAAAGCTGGTGCTCTTTTTAAAAATGACACTGTCAGGGTCACTTCCTCCCCAGCATTCCGAAGAACCTGAACCTGGAAACAGAAAAGATTAACAGAATGTGGTCATCAATAGTTATACAATTTTGTACAATCATAAATCCTGAGAGCTAGTGACTGTTTTTCCACATCTTGAGTTTCTGTTGTGACCAGAAACACTTTGTGAAAGATAAAAATATAACTTCCTAAGTGATATCATAAACCTAACACTCCTCCTGCTTATGTCCCCTTCAGCCTGATAGGATGCATGGTGAACCTCTCAACCACATCCACAGACATCTTTGGCAGGGTTAGAGTCTATCACAAGCTCTAAAGAATGACAGTTGTTTAGTAATGTTGGAGCCTCTATATCTTTTAATGTAATCACTGTTTATTGCATACATATTTGTAATGTTAAATTGACTAATCATTGCTGGTAAATGGAAAATGATCTTCTCAGTATGGTCCAAAGAAATACTTCTTATAAAGCTGTATCAGTTTATTCAAACACTTTAAAACATAAATAAATCTTTTCTGTCCCTGAAAAGCTGTAGAAATAAAGAATTTTGGTATCATCAGTAATCCTCAACACTTGAAATTACAGAATAGATGGGTCTAGTACTACCAGCTAAAATAGTTCTGATTTTCTTATAAAATTGAAATAAAAAAACAATCAATGGAACATCAGTCTAAGAAAGGAAATAAAGAAAGGCTAAGAGTCTGAGATGTAAAAGTTATGATGTACATATGGCAAATCAGATAAATATAGGTGTGACTATAAATATTGATATAAATCACAGGTAGAAATAAGAAACTTAAAGATGTAGATGTAGTTAAAGAAACACAAAAGCATATATTGCTCATAAGCATAAAGACAATCTCCACCCTGGGAATTTCCTATTGCTCTGAAAGTCTTCTTTTCCAAATGTGGAGACTGTGAAACAACAGTGGTCATGGTTTCTCATCCTGATACCCCAGATACCCTGAAGAAAATTCTTGGCATGATAAGCAAGGCCCACAATCTTCATCAATTCATTATCCCTCAGCAAGGGCTGGCTGGAAATGACCAATTAAACCAACCCTTTCCTAATTAGTGACACCAGGAGGCCAATCTGGAAATCTCTTTCATCTCTTCAGGCTATACAAGCACAGAACAGTGGGATTTCTAGTGAGAAAAGATCAATCAACCAGAACAGAATCTTGCAAATTAACTCCATACTACATAGTCTAAAAGGATACATAGCCAGACTTATGTAGTGAATTTCTTGCTTTATAAATTATGGAAAATTAACATAGGATTTTTACAAATATTGAGGTAACATAAAAAGTTAGTGAAGATGAAATAAAACATATTAAAGCAAAAAAATGAACCATTTGAAAGGGAAAGTAACGACCAGCTTACAACAAGGTAAACCACGTATTAGAGCTCTATGGCAATGACCATAAAAGAACCTTAAAATATCCAGCAACTGCATCAAATCCATTGAAATATCATAAGTTTGCAGCAAAGAAATGTTGAATTACAAAAAACATTAAAACAGAATTCATAGAAGACAAAGTATAATGACATGTAGAATGCTTTCTGGATTAAGGAAGAATAGAGCAGTGCTTGAAAATCAGGAAAACTAAATCAATGGAGTTAAGAGCTTCAGTGACAGGCAGACATGCACATATGTGAACACTCACATACAGTTTAGTAAGTGAAATCTGAAAGTATCTAAAGATAATACATCTTGATCAGATGGAGTTTAATCTAGAAATACAACATTATTTAACACTAAAAAATTGTAAAAGCACACTGAAGCACTGGACATGCCTGGACCTTGCTGGGTGGGCTTTGTTGAAGCAAGCATGTGGTAGAAAGATAGGAGAGAAAAAGAACGTAGGTTGTTTGTTTGCAAAGTATTGAGGCAGAACTGGAGAAACAAAGGCAGTGAGGAACAGCTTGATGTGAGAGGTCTGTGCTACCCCTGAGTCTATGGGGACATCCAGACCCATGCTGCTGCTGAGGGCCATATCTAGGTCTACAGTCCTACTGCAGCTAAGGTCTGTGTTGATATATATTACAACCAAAGGCTATGAAGATGCCTATGCTCTGTACTGTAGCCTGAAGCCTAGTGGATATCCAAGGGCCTCGCTGAGCTGGTTCCACTCGTGGTGTTACCAGGGGCAATATGGGTAATGGAGAGCTATAGCTAGGAAGCATGGGGAAGCTGGCTTTGGTGGTAAAAACATAGGAGAACTTTAGCATAAGTACAGAGGAAGTGGCCCCACCCCTTGCCTGGGGAACTGTTTCGGGATGTATGGATGGTGGAGATATGACAGGTTGACCAATTCAGCTACCACTCAGGCCCATATCTGTAGCTTTGAGTTGCTCCCCAACCCCCGACACGTTCCCCAACTACAAGCTGCTGGAACAGATGAAGAGTCTGTTCCTGTAGATCCATAGCCAAAGGAGAACCATAACTCAGAGCAACAGCAGGATACCAGAGAAACTATTTGAGGGTTCAGTATTAATGGTATAGCAGAAGCCAGATGCCTTGAATTAGACTCATGACTCGTGGAAATAAACATTTGCAAGCAAACCTGTTTGGGAGAAAGGGTATTGTGCACTGCATGAAAAGGTATACAGCAACTTACAGTGCCACTGTGATAAAAGAGTATGTAATGGAGAGGTGGGAAAATGGAAGATGCAAATGGTACATGCACAGAAGTCTGCAGTTGACAGAGCAGGTCATACCCCAGAGGTGTTCACAAAATGTGGGGTTTTTTGTGTTGTTTTCTTTGGTTTTGTTTGTTTGCTTTTGTGGGTTTTGTTGTTGTTCTGTTTTGTTTTTCTCTTCTGAACTTTATTTTTATTTTTATTTTCCTTGGGGGTAGGAGATTAAATGGGTAGAGAATAGAAATGGAAGAAATTAGAAATGTATGGGGTTGGGATGCTTTATATAAAGTTACCAAAGATTTAAAAAATTATGTTATTTAAAAAAGACCCAGAATACACAGTATCTGTATTCTGCAGATAATATACATATAATTTATATATATATATATATATATATATATATATATATATATTTTATGTAAACACTTACGAATAGGATCATTCTAAGTGAAGAAAGACACAAAACCAGAATCCCCCAGGCTTGGGAAAAAAATAAATGAATATCTACGATAATTAATTTAATCAAATAGTTTTCATTATCCTGGATTTTTGTTACTCCAAATGAATTTTAAATTGCTCTTTCTAACTCTGTGATGAATTGAGTTGGAATTTTGATGGGGACTGCACTGAATCTTTAGATTACTGTCAGCAAGATGGACATTTTTAATATATTAATCCTGCCAATCAAGGAGCATGGGAGTTCTTTCCATCTTCTGAGATCTTCTTCAATTTCTTTCTTCAGAGACTTGAAGTTCTTATCATACAGATCTTTCGCTTCCTTACAGTCACACCAAGGTATTTTATATTGTTTGTGACCATTGCAAATGGTGTCATTTCCCTAATATCTTTCTCAGCCTGTGTATCATTTGAGTATAGGAATGGTAATGATTTGAGTTAATTTTATATCCAGCAACTTTTCTATATTACAGAGCAATAGTAATAAAAACTGCATAAAGAATTTAGTGAGTTCTCATGTCAGCAATACAACAGTACACCTAAAAGTTCTATAACAAAAGAAGCAAATAGACCCAAGAGATGGATGGCAGGAAATTAACTCCGAGGTGAAATCAATAAGTAGAAACAAAAAGGACAACACAAAGATTCAATGAAACCAAGAGTTGATTCTTTAAGAAAATCAACAAAACAGACAAATCCTTAGCCAAACTAATTAAAGGCAATGAGAATATCCAAATTAACAAAATCAGAAACAAAAAGGCAGTCATAAGAACAGGCTAGAAGGAAATCGAAAGAATCATTAGTTCTTACTTCAGAAGCTTGTTCTCACCAAAATTGGAAAATCGAAATAAAATGGATGCTTTTCTTGATAGATAACACTTACTAAAGTTAAGATCAGATAAACAATCTAAATAGACCTATAACCACTAAGGAAATAGAAAGCAGTAGCAATCTATCTGGAATGCATTAACAGGCTACAAGTTTCTTCCAACCAAATGCAGAATTTCCTCAGATAATGTCTGAGTCTGTTAGCTGAGATTTCTCTGTGTTACTATACCCCATCTACCTACAATTTTCTCTAGTGTATTTTAGAAATATCTTGATTTACTGTTTTCTTTGTTCTGGTAATATAAAATCTTCAAACTATTGCCATATTACAACAAGAAATTTGGGGTGAGCTGAATGTGTTTCTGGTACAGGATCACTTATATTTGGCTCTAGAATTAGCTGCTTATTATTCGTATTAAGGTTAGAGTTGTATTTTTGTGTTGAAAGTAGAACCGTGTTCCATTTATACTCCTGGCTGGGCTTCTTTAAGCTCATGTATTTATATAGGAATGAGCCATTCTAGTGTTGCAGGGTGACACTGCAAGCAAGAAGACCAGGAGTAAGAATGGTGAATAGAAAAAGCTTTTACTGTCTTTAAACTTTCTATAAAACACACACACACACACACACACACACACACACACACACACACACACACACACAGCTCATATATTTAAATTGTTTGTATACTTTAAATAAAAGTTGTTTAAAAACTCAGTGAGAGCATTTATGGGTGTAACATCTGATATTACTTAGAGACCCCACGCAACAAAATCTGTGTTTGTGTGGGGTCTCACAGCAAACCCCACGGTTCTCTTGTTTTTATTGTTTTTCTCTATACTCTTCTGCAATGTTTCCTCAGCCTTAGCTGTATCAAATGTTTATAGACCCATTATGGTTTATGATGATTTAGTAAAATAATGGTTGTAAATTCTTCTTCAATAACTGTGATTTCATTAGCACTGAGTAGTTAACTAGGATTTCAGTGCACCAAACATGACTGTCCAAATAAATTTGAGATGAATAAGGATAATGACACCATTAAACATAATATATTAGCTGGGGAAAAGCCCTTGAGGCTGCAATCCCATACAAAGTTCTAGAAAACTGAGGAATGTTCTATTAAAAGGAGAGAACACCAACCAGTTGGCCAGTGTTAGCACTTTCCCTAAGCTTCACCCTATAGTTATCTGGCATTATCCAGGCATGCCTGACTTACAATAAAAGGGCCTGCATGTTACCTCAGCTCCTTTTGCTCTTGTTCTTGATCTTGCCTTCTTGTTCCCACTCTCTTCCATGCCCTTCCTCCTTCTCTCCCCATTCTCCTCCCTCACCCAGTCTCCACATGCTCATGGCTGGCCTTTACTCCTCTACTTTTCTCTTCTCTTCTCTTCTCTTCTCTTCTCTTCTCTTCTCTTCTCTTCTTCTCTTCTCTTCTCTTCTCTTCTCTTCTCTTCTCTTCTC
>NC_034611.1:8581927-8602548 GCF_900095145.1 Mus pahari | reverse complement strand
ACACATGCTCCACTATGTTCATAGCAGCCTTATTTATAATAGCCAGAAGCTGGAAAGAACCCAGATGTCCCTCAGTAGAGGAATGGATACAGAAAGTCTGGTACATTTACACAATGGAGTACTAAATCAGCAATTAAAAACAATGGATTTGTGAAATTTGTAGGCAAACGGATGGATCTACAGTATATCATCCCGAGTGAGATAACCCAATCACAAAAGAATACACATGATATGCGCTCACTGATAAGCAGATATTAGCCCAGAAACTTAGACTACCCAAAATACATTTTGCAAAACACATGAAACTCAAGAAGGAAGACCAATGAGTAGATACTTCATTCTTTTGTAGAATAGGGAACAAAATACCCATGGAAGGAGTTACAGAGAAAAAGTTCGGAACTGAGACAGAAGAAAGGACCATCCAGAGACTGCCCCGCTTGGGGATCAATCCCATATACAACCACCAAACCCAGACACTATTGAATATGCCAGAAAGATTTTGCTGACAGGACCCTCATATAGCTGTCTCTTGTGAGGCTATGCCAGTGCCTGGCAAATACAGAAGTGGATGCTCACAGTCATCTATTCAATGGAATACAGGGCCCCTAATGAAGGAGCTACAGAAAATACCCAAGGAGCTAAAGGGCTCTGAAACCCTATAGGAGGATCAACAATATGAACTAACCAGTACCTCCCAGAACTGTGTTTCTAGTTGCATGTGTAGCAGAGGATAGCCTAACTGGCCATCAATGGGAGAAGAGGCTTTGGTCTTGCGAAGATCATATGCCCCAGTACAGGGGAATGCCAGGGCCAGGAAGCAGGAGTGGGTGGGTTGGGGTGCGGGGGTGGGGAGGGTATAGGGGACTTTTGGGATAGCATTTGAAATGTAATTGAAGAAAATATCTAATAAAAGTGCATCCAAATAATATTACATGAAGTCAACAGGATTTATTTAGGAATAAATATGTATATGCATTAAATGACAATGTATATAAAATGAGCTAATTAATTTAAACAAGACTAGGGGTTGGATTTGGGAGGAAGAAATTGAAGCAAGAAATGTTATATAAAATATGATTTCAAAAATAAAGAAAAATGTCAATGAGCAATCTTTAGAACTTTTCTTTAAAAGCATATTTTATTTTAACCATAATTTCAAGATGATAATTGTCTGCTATCTGCTTCCATGTAGCTTTTCATCTATAATTCAACTCTACAACATCACTTCACTGCCCTGTTATGAGAAAGAGGGATAATAGTCCTTTTGATACAAATCCTTTCAGACATACAATCAAAGCAAAGGAAGCGTTTCCTTCTGTGTGGTTAATGCTGCCTTTGTTTAAATCCATGTATATTTTCTATGTGAATCAATAGTGATAGACTTAAAAAAAAATCTAATTCTTGCAGTGGGGTTAACAGTCACACAGCAGTACTGGAAGGACGCACTGTTCTGTTATAACAACCCTGACACTCCAAGTTTCCTTTTCATATACTGCAGAAGAAAGAAATACATACAGAAGGCCTTTGGGAAGTAAAGTTCACATGTTTAACATTCAAAACAAAGTCTCTTGGCAGGAAAGTCATGGCCTCCTGCAGTTACTCTGTGGCTAATCCCTCTTGGGGAGCACCCATTGTTTAGGGGGCAGAGCTTGATGAAAGCATGAATAGCCTGTGGAATCCTTCCCTTCCCAAGTGAATCTCCAAGAAGCTTTTCTATCAACTTCTCCAGAGTTCCCATAGGTCACACACAAGAACACAATGCTTATATTGTCATATTAAATGTAGTCAAATGTTTAGTAGGTCACTAAATCATTTAAAACAGATCATTTTATTAAATGCTTCCCAATATTTCTTCAGTGATGGGAAATATATCCATAAATGCAATGACTGAGCAAGAAAAGTACAATTCACCCCATCACTGCTGGAAACAGAAAAAAAAAAAAAAAAAACCCAACTTTTTCATTGGATGAAAAGATTGCAGGATTTTTAGTTTAGTTTTGTTCATTATCAATGGTTTTTTATGCTTGTTTGATGTTTGGTTTGGTTCAGTTTGTTAGAATTAGTGTCTTTCTATCTAGCACAGGCTGATCCAGAAATTCAGAATCCTCCTAACTCGGCCTCCCAGATGCATAGATTTCAGGTTTATGCCACCATATCCAGCTTTCCCAAACATCTCTTTTTTTCCTTTTTTTTCTTTTTTTCTTAGATATTTTTATTTACAGTTCAAATGTTATCCCCCTTTTCTAGTTTCCCCTCTGAAAATCCCCTATGCCCTTCCCCTCCTCCTGCTCCCAACCCACTCACTCCCATTCCTGGTGCTGGCATTCCCCTATACTGGGGTATAGAACCTTCACAGGACCAAGTGCCTTTCCTCCCATTGATGACCGACTAGGTGATCCTCTGCTACATATACAGCTAGAGCTACAAGTTCCACAATGTGTTTTCTGTGATTGGAGGTATAGTTCCAAGGAGATCTGAGGGTACTGGTTAGTTCATATTGATGATCCTTCTATGGGGCTTCAGTACCCTTCATTTCCATGGGTACTTCTCTGCCTCCTTCATTGGGGACCTTGTACTCCATCCAATGGAAGACTATGAGTATCCACTTCTGTATTTGCCAGGTACAGGCAGAGCCTCGCAGGTGACAGCTATATCAGGCTCTTGTTAGCATCTGTCTAGTGTCTGGGTTTGGTGGTTGTTTATGGGGTGGATCCCCAAGTGGGGCAGGAAAGATCCAGCAATACCTCTCTTGGGCATATACCCAGGAGATGTTCCAACTTGTAATAAGGACACATGCTCCATTATGTTCATAGCAGTCTTTTTTATAACAGCCAGAAGCTGGAAAGAACTCACATGTCCCTAAACAGAAGAATGGATATAGAAAATGTGGTACATTTACACAATGGAGTACTACTCAGCTATTAAAAACAATGAATTTATGAAATTCTTAAGCAAATGGATGTATCTGGAGGATATCATCCTGAGCGATGTAACCCAATCAGAAAAGAACACACACGACATGTACTCACTGATAAGTGGATATTAGCCCAGAAATTTAGAATACCCAAGATACAATTTGCAAAACACATGAAACTCAAGAAGAAGGAAGACCAAAGTATGGATACTTCATTCCTTCTTAGAATGGGAAACAAAATACCCATTGATGAAGTTACAGAGACAAATTTTGGAGCAGAGCCTAAAGGAACAACCATCCAGAGACTGCCAAACATTTCTTGTACAAAGAGATAGCTACACAGTAGGCAAATAACTGATGTCTTTGTTATTTGCATTTGTTAATAAAATATGTAAAATTGAAGGTCTCAAACAGATGCTAACATTTGATTCAGTCACATGGTAGCAGTTATGAAATATAATACAATGATGGAGTATCTTTGGCTGCCCAAGCCAAAGTATACACAGAGAAATTATCCTGTGTAACAGATCTTATGGAAAAGTGTTTTTGGGGGGGATGAGAAAGTCATGAGGACCTGAGGAAGGTTTAGACACAGACAAGTGGACATTTAGACAGGCAGACAGATAGAGAGCAGAGCCATGAGATCAGAGAGAAGAAGCAGGTTGGAAGAGGGAGGAGAATGCTCACCCAGAACAAAAGGGGTCCATCTATACACAACACACACCTGATACACCCGATTGAGGCAACAGGCCATGACATAAGCAGGGCTAGGGTTTTTTCTCCTAAGAGCAGACCAGTGGAAAAATCTGTACACTAACAGTAGGTGTGCAAGTATTTACTTGCATATCATTGCAGTAAAACCATAGATAAATAAATGCACCATCTGTGATTTGTATAATGGATATAAATAAGTTCTTAGAAAAGATAGAAATCAATGTTTGCATTAGTTTTGTAAAACCTTTATAAGACTATCTCAAGCGTACTGAACTGTCAAAATCTGAGAAACAATGTCAAACACTATCACACTCACATTAGATCTGCATCTGCAGAATATTTATACTCAATATTTGTTTATGCATGTTATCATAAAAATGTTCAGAATTAGAAAGTAAACATTCCAGAATTGCCTAGTCTGTTCTAACCTTACTGCCATTCAGGTCTACTGTGTGATTTATATAGATGATATTTAGAATGCTGTTATTCTGTTATTCTAAGCACAGTGATACCATGATAGTGTGTATGGTGTGGGCATCATGAAGTGGAACTGTGACAGCATAGTCTGCCATTCCAGTGGCAGACCACTGCACTGGGAGCCTTTATTATTAAATGTGGGAAACAGTGCAATCTTTGAAAGAAACACTTCAGAAGAAGTATGTCTCAAATATAATGCTTTTAATGAGATGAGAAAACTTGTCTTATTTGTCCTGTTCAGCATATGAAGTTGTATTAATTCTGTCACTCAATCACTGTTTCTAAACTTCATAAATACTTTATCATGCACAAAAAATGTCAGACATATGGGCATTACAAACACTGTTAAGGTAATTATTAAATTATATAAGATGCATAGATCTTAGAAAATTCCACAATAATTAATAAAACATGGGAATCTTTTTGTGGCTTACTTAATAGAAATTACTGGGCATTCTGTTTTCTCTCTGATCCTGGAGCTGATCCTGTACCACAGTGCTTCATACCCAAATACCACCAGGAAAGAGCTGGTCTCCCAGGAGTGCCAATACCTGTGAGCATAGGTAAGACCACCAAATTTCTGGCCCAGAAAAGGACCCTCCACACACAAACCATCAGGAAACAGGAACCAAGGAACAGCTGGAAACAAGATCCTTCTGGATTCTGTCTGCACCCTGGAGTTAACTCTGTACCACAGCTCTTCGTACCCAAATTTGTCCATGAGAGAACTGGTCTCCCAGGAGTACTGGTACACAGGCTTGCAGGAGGGACAAGCCAGAGCCAGAGAAAGCAAAAGGAGCTAACACCAGAGATAACCAGATGGTGAGAAGCAAGGGCAAGAACAGAAACAAAGGCTACTTAGCATCATCAAAACCAAGTTCTCCCACCACAGCTAGCCCTGGGTACCCCAACACACAGCAAAAGCAAGACTCTTATTTAAAATCACATCTCATGATGATGATAGAGGACGTTAACAAGGACATAGATTAATCCTTAAAAGAAATACAGGAGAACACAGATAAGCAGGTAGAAACCCTTAAAGAGGAAACATAAAAGTCCCTTAAAGAATTACAGAAAACACAAGCAAACAGGTAAAGGAATTGAACAAATCCATACAGGATCTAAAAATGGAAATAAAAACAGTAAATAAATCATAAAGGGAGACAACCATGGTGATAGAAAACCTAGATCAGGAGCCATAGACACAAGCATCACCAACAGAATACAAGAGATAGAAGAGAGAATCTCGGGTGCAGAAGAAACCATAGAAAACATTGACAAAATAGTCTAAGAAAATGCAAAAAGCAAAAAGTTCCTATCCGAAAACTTCCTGGAAATCCAGGACACAGTAAGAAGACCAAACCTAAGGAAAATAGGCTTAGAAGAGAGTGAAGGGCTAGTAAATATCTTCAACAAAATTATAGAAGAAAACTTCCCTAACCTAAAGAAAGAGGTGCACATAAACATACAAGAAGCCTACAGAACACCAAATAGATTGAGCCAGAAAAGAAATTCACATGATAATCAAAACACCAAAATGCACAAAACGAAGAAAGAATATTAAAAGCAGTAAGTGAAAAAGATCAAGTAAAATATAAAGCCATACCTATCAGAATTATAACAGACTTCTCACCAGAGACTATTAAAACTAGAAGATCCTGTGCAGATGTCATACAGACCTAAGAGAACACAAATGTCAGACCAGAATACTATACACAGCAAAACGCTCAATCGCCGTAGATGGAGAAACCAAGATATTCCGCAACAAAACCAGATTTACACAATATCTTTCCGCAAATCCAATCATACAAAGAATAATAGATAGAAAATGCAAACACAAGGAGGGAAACTACACTCTAGGAAAAGCACAAAAGTAATCTTCTCTCAACAAACTCAAAAGAAGAGCCACACAAACATAAAAATAACATCAAAAGTAACACGAAACAGACATCACTATTCCTTAATATCTTTTAACATCAGTGGATTCAATTCCCCAATAAAAAGACATAGGCTAAAAGACTAGATATGTTAAAATGACCCAGCATTTTGCTTCATACACGAAATGCACCTCAGTGTCAATGAAAACCTCTGCCTCAGAGTAAATGGTTGGAAAACAATTTTCCAGTCCCAAGAAACAAGCTGGAGTAGCCATTCTAATATTGGATAAAATCAACTTTCAACCAAAAGTTATCAAAAAGAATAAGGAAGGATACTCCATATTCATCAAAGGAAATCTACCAAGAAAAACTCTCAATTCTGAACATCTATGCTCCAATCGCAAGGGAACCCACATTCGTAAAAGACACTTTACTAAAGCTCAAAGCACACATTGCACCTCATATAATAATAGTGGGAGACTTCAACACCNNACTCTCATCAATGGACAGATCATGGAAACAGAAACTAAATAGAGTTGGAGTGAAACTAACAGAAATTATGGACCAAATGGTTTAAACAGATATCTCTAGAACACTTCATCCTAAATTAAAAGAATATACCTTATTCTCAGCTCTTCATGGTACCCTCTTCAAAGATGACCATATAGTTAATCATAAAACAGGCCTCGACACATATAAGAAGACTGAAATAATCTCATGCCTTCTAGTAGATCACAACAGATTAATGCTTGTCATCAAAAGCAACAAAAATAACAGAAAGTCCACATACACATGGAAACTGAACAATACTCAATGATAACTTGCTCAAAGAAGAAATAGAGAAAGTAATTAAAGACTTTTTTTAGAATTTAATGGAAATGAAGGAACAGCATACCCAAAGTTACTGGACACAATGAAAGCAGTCCTAAGAGGAAAACTCGTAGCTCTGAGTACCTCCAAAAGGAAACTGGAGGGAGCATACATGAGAAGCTGAACAGCACACCTGAAAACTCTAGAAAAAACAGAAGCAAATGCAATCATAGATAGACGACAGGAAATAATCAAACTCAGGGCTGAAATCAAGCAAGTAGAAAAAAAAAAGAACTATACAAAGTATCTACAAAACCAGGAGCTGGTTCTTTGAGAAAATCAACAAGATAGATAAACTCTTAGCCAGACTAACCAGAGGGCACAAAGACAATATCTAAATTAACAAAATCAGAAATGTAAAGGGAGATATAACAACAGAAACTGAGGGAAACAAACAAACATCAGATCTTACTACAAAAGCCTATATTTAAGAAAACTGGAAAATCTGGATGAAAGGGACAACTTTCTAGATATGTAACAAATACCAAAGTTAAATCAGGATCAGATAATCGATCTAGACAGTCCCATAATCCTTAAAGAAGTAGAAGCAATAATTAAAAGTCTCCCAACCCAGGACCAGATGGGTTTAGTGCAGAGTTCTATCAAACCTGCAAAGAAGACCTAATACCAATACTCTTCAAACTATTCTGCAAAATAGAAATAGAAGGAACACTACCCAATTCATTCAATGAAGCCACAGTTACACTGATAACTAAATCTCACAAAGACCCAAAAAGAAGAACTTCAGACCAATAATCCTTATGAATACGTATGGAAAAATACTCAAAAAAATTACCAAAAACCAAACTAAAGACAAATCAAAATGATCATTCACCACAATCAAAAAGGCTTCATCCCAGGGATACATGAATGGTTCAATATAAGTAAATGCATCAATGTAATCCTCTAGATAAACAAATTCAAAGAAAAAAAAAAAACCATGATCATTTCACTAGATGCTGAAAAAGCGTTTGACAAAATTCAACATCCTGACATGTTAAAAAGCCTTGGAAAGATCAGGAATTCAAGGCTGGTACCTAAACGTAGTAAAAGCAATACATAGCAAACCAGTAGCCAACATCAAACTAAATGGAAGGAAACTTGAAGCATTTCCACTAAAATCAGGGACTAGACAAGGATGCACTCTCTCTCCCTATCTATTAAAGATAGTACTTGAAGTTCTAGCTAGAACTATTAGATAACAAAAGGTCAACAGGATAAAAATTGGTAAGGAAATAATCAACATATCACTATTTGCAGATGATATGACAGTATACTTAAGTGACCCAAAAATTCCACCAGAGAACTCCTACAACTGATAAACAACTTAAGCAAAGTGACTAGTTATAAAATTAACTCAAACAAATCAGTGGCCTTTCTCTACACAAAGGATAAACAGGGTGAGAAAGAAATTAGGGAAATGACACCCGTCACAATAGTCACAAATAACATAAAATACCTTGGTGTGACTCTAACCAAGCAAGTGCAAGATCTGTATAACAAGAATTTCAAGTCTCTGAAGAAAGAAATCAAAGATCTCATAAGATGCAACGATCTCTCAAGCTCCTGGATTGGTAGGATTAACATAGTAAAACTAACCATCTTGCCAAAAGCAATCTACAGTTTCAATGCAATCCCTATCAAAATTCCAACTCAATTCATCATAAAGTTAGAAAGAGTAATTTCCAAATTCATATAAGTAACCTAGGAGAGCAAAAACTATTCGCAACATGAAAAGAAATTATGGAGGAAATCAGCATCCCTGACCTCAAGCTGTCCTACAGAGCAATAGTGATAAAAACTACAGGGTATTGGTAAAGTGACATGCAGGTAGATCAATGGAAGAGAACTGAAACCCCAGAAATGAACCCACACACCTATGGTCACTTGAACTTTGACAAAGGAGCTAATACCATACAGTGGTAAAAATACATCATTTCCAACAAATGATGTTGGATCAACTGGGGGTTAGCATATAGAAGAATGCAAATAGATCCATTCTTATTTCCCTGGATAAAGTTCAAGTTCAAGTGGATTAAGGACCTCCACATAAAACTAGATACACTGAATCTAATAGAAGAGTAAGTGGGGAAAATTCTGGAACACATGGGCACAGGGGAAAATTTCCTGAACAGAACAACAATGGCTTATGCTCTGAGATCAAGAATCAACAAATGGACCTCATAAAATTGCAAAACTTCTGTAAGGCAAAGGACACTGTCAATAGGACAAAATGGCAACCAAAAGATTGGGAAATGATCTTTACTAATCCTACATCTAATATATATATACGAAGAACTCAAGAACTTAGACTCCCAAGAACCAAATAACCCTATTAAAAATGGGGAACAGAGCTAAACAGAGTTCTCAACTGAGGAAACTTGAATGGCTGAGAAGCACCTAAAGAAATGTTCAATATCCTTAGTCATCAAGTAAATGCAAATCAAAACAACCCTGAGATTATACCTCACACTAATCAGAATGGCTAAGATGAAAATCTCAAGCGACAGAAGATGCTGATGAGGATGTGGAGAAAGAGGAACACTCCTCCATTGTTTATGGGATTGCAAACTGGTACAACCACTCTGGAGATCAGTCTGGCAGTTCCTCAGAAAATTTGACATAATACTATCTGAGGACCCAGCTATACCACTCCTGGGCATATACCCAGAAGATCCTGCAACATGTAATAAGGGCACATGCATCACTATGTTCATATGAGTCATATTTATAATAGCCAGAAGCTGAAAACAACCCAGATATCCCTCAACAGAGGAATGAATACAGAAAATGTGGTACACTTACACAATGGAGTACTACTCAGCTATTAAAAACAACTTCATGAAATTCACAGGCAAATGGATGTAATTTGAAAATATCAGCCTGAGTGAGGAAACTCAGTCACGAAAGAACACACATTGGTTTGTACTCACTCATAAGTGGATATTAGCCCAAAAGTTCAGAATACCCAAGATTCAACTCACAGACCATGTGAAGTCCAAGAAGAAGGAAGACCAAAATGTGAATCCTTCAGTGCTTCTTAGAAGGGTGAACAAAATACTCTCAGGAGGAAATATGAAGACAAAGCAGAGACTGAAGGAAAGGCCATCCAGAGACTGCCCCACCGGAGGATACATCCCATATTCATCTACCAAACCAAGATGCTATTGTGGATGCCAGGAAGTGCTTCCTGATGCAAGCCTGATATGGCTGTTTGCTGAGAGGCTCTGCCACAGTGTGACAAATACAAAGAAGGAAGCTCACACCCCACCATTGGACTGAGCTCAGGGATCCCAGAATTGGAGAAGGAACTGAAGGAGCTGAGGTTGTTTGCAGCCCCGTGGAGGGAACAACACTGTCAACAGGCCAGAATCCCCAGAGCTTTCAGGGACTGGACCACCAACTAAAGAATACACATGGAGGGACCCGTGGCGCTGGCCAAATATGTGGCAGAGGATGGCCTTGTTAGACATCAGTGGGAGGAGAGGTCCTTGAGCCTGAGGGGGTAGATGCCCTAAAGTAGGGGAATGCCTGGGCAGGAAGTCGGGAGTGGGTGGGTAGTTGGGGGAACACCCTTATAGAGACAGGGGGGGTGGGAATGGTATAGGAGTTTCTGAAAGGAAACCCTGAAAAGGAGAAAACATTTGAAATGTAAATAAAGAAAATATCCAATAAAAAATTACTCATCAGGTCTATGTTCTGTCATAGTCACCTGTCTTGACACCTCAGCTTTCCCCTCTATTGGGTCTGCTCTTCTATTGCAAATCCACTACTTTATCAGAGAGGGTTCTTGCTTTTACCTGGTTGCTAAGTGTCCAAGGG
Source organism: Mus pahari (assembly GCF_900095145.1). NCBI lineage: Eukaryota > Metazoa > Chordata > Mammalia > Rodentia > Muridae > Mus > Mus pahari. The sequence goes on along the minus strand of NC_034611.1, from coordinate 8,591,874 downwards.
CAGGAATCCTTGAGGACCTTTAATATGTTCATGTTCTGGGCTTCAGGTTCAGAGCTCAGATCTGTCCAAAGTCTCTCCTAACCAACTGCATCATTATTTTGCTACCCCCTAAATCTCTAAATAGGCAGCAAACACATCAATGTCACTGTGTCAAGCATGGGCACAAACATATGATCGACTTATAGTTATGCCTAAAGAAAAATAAAATTATGACATTTTCAGCAAAGTGTATTGAACATGACATAAGGCCGATGTAAATGACAAATACCAAGTATTTTCTCTCATTTATGAAAATCTAGATTTTGGAGGAGTAGAAGTTGGGAAGTGTGTGTGTGTGTGTGTGTGTGTGTGTGTGTGTGTGTGTGTGTGTTATATGTGGATCTAATTTGTATCTCTTGCATCCCTTGTCTTACTAGGTTAGCAAATACTTTAAATTATATTAAGAATGGAGAGTACACATTCTCGCCTTAATCCTGATTTTATTAGAAATGCTTCGATAGTTCCATACTCAATAAAGGCTTACAATAGGTCTGTCACATATAGCTTTTATTAAGATCGTACATGTTCCTTAGTTTCTCCAAGGCTTCTATCATGAAGAAATGTTGGCTTTCATCAGAAAGCCTATACTGCCTCTATTGACATGACCAATGATTTGTCTATATATGATTTGTCTATATATGCATATATATGCTGAATTGTTTGGTTTTATCTGACATGTTAAAACATCCTTGAAGCTCTGGAATAAAGAATTTTATCATGATCTTTCAAACTTGGCCTCAAGTTCCATTTGCAAGCATTGTACAGTGTCTGTATCTAGTTTGTCAGAGGTATTGGTTCATATTGGTAAGAAAAAAACAGTTTGGTGATATTTCTTCCTTTTACATTAAAAGACAGTTAGATTTCAAAAGTGATTACGATTAGGCCTGGAAGTTGTTTTTATTTGGTAGAGCTTTTAAATACCAATCTCATTTTATATATGTGTGTGTGTGTGTGTGTGTGTGTGTTTAAATCATTTATATCATGGTGACTAAATCTAGATAAGTCATATACACAGAGAAATTTATCTACACCATTAGCTTTTCTAATGAATTATAATTTATCTTTGAGGTGTGTAATGTTTATTTTCTGAATTTTATTGAGAGCTGTGTATTGTTTTCATCTTTAGTCAGGTGACTAAATGGGGTTGGGTACACCCAAGGGAAATTTTTCTTGATTGAATCATTTAGGGTGTGAGAACCCATTGAGAAATTTGTGTTTTCTCTCTCTTGTTCTTTCTATGGGTTTGTCTTGCTTTTGTTTATAAATGGTAATTTGATTTAATTTCTTTTGTTATGTTTTATTTATTTCACTTTCATTAATGTATTGCTTTTTATCTAATTATTTTGGATTTGAATGTTTCTTCCATTTTTTGCTTTCTTCCTGGCCTTAAGCTATATCATTAAGTTATATAAAATATCGTAACTAGTTTTGTTTTTGTTTTGTTTTGGTTGGTTGTTTTCTCAAGTTGGCACAAGCAAGATTCATCTATGTAGAAGAACTGCAACTGAGAAAAAAAAATCCTAATTATATTGCCTGTAGGCAAATCTTTGGGACATTTCTTGATTAATGATTGATATGAAAAGGCTCAGCCCATTTTTACCAGGGCCAAAAAACTTAGTACAACTGGCTCCATGTTAAACTACCTCAACATATAGACAACACCATCTGCCAAAACTAAAACAAAGACTAAATCCATCAAAGACCATATTTCTCGGAAAGTTTCTATCTAACTTTGATTTTTTGCTTCTGTAGCTCTGTTTCTGAGTAATTGTTCTTGTTAATTGAAATATATCAAATTGGATCATGGATGTTTTGCTTAAATTCTTACCCTGAGAAAGGTTCAGTGCTACACTGGGATCCCAAACATCAAGCGTAGTTAATAACTGGCTAATGAAGAATTCCGATTGGCTTAAATACACATATAAGTAGCCTTTTCTGGTGGAAACCCCGAAACACATAGGAGGTGGTATCACACTTGAGCAGAAGTCCAAGGTTGTATGGGAAAAAAAAAAGACTGTGAAAGCCAAGGGGAATAAAACAATACTCCTTTGTAGTCTCTGTTTCAGTTCCTGCCTCTAAGTTTATGTCCCATTGGGCTTCCCTCAATCTATTGTGACTCAGGATATGTGAGTCAATTAAACCCTTTCCTACTTAATTTGCTTTAGGTCATGTCTTTATTAGAGCAATAGGATTCACACAAAGACATGCTGTCCCTTTTATTTGTTTTTAACTTTGTAAGTTGTAGCAATAAACTTAAATTTTAAGGTTGGATTAACTTACATGTTTTTATATGACATTCTGCCATTCTCATTCAATTCTCTTTCAATTCTAGGATGATTATATTTTCTTTCCATCTCTCCAATGATTTTACTTTAACCTTTACTGGCAATTCTTGCTTGTGAACAAACAACATCTAGAATTAACAAAAACTCAAGGGGTTGGGTACACCCATGGTAATTTTTTCTTGATTGAATCATTTAAGGTGTGAGAACCCATCCTAGATTCAGATCTTTTATGTTGGGAAGATCCACATTTTCAAGTGACAGCCTATATAAAGGACATGGAAAAAGGAAGTGCTTGTTGCTTGCCTGTTTGTCCTCATTCATGATGACAAGTTCTTTCCTTCACTGGTATTAAGAGCCATTGTTGGACTAGTTGAACCACAGCTTGTAAGCCACTAGAATACAGCTCATAAACATATTTATTCAATCTATCTAAGGCATCATTATGCAAGAGTACACTGCTATTCAACTTCCACAGACTATGTATGCTTTCTATTTCTCTTGCTCTCAGTTTCCATTTATATTGGAGCATATATTTTATGTTTCAGAAAAAATATGATATGGTAATAGTCTTATACTTGTTAAGACTTCCTTTGTGACCTATTACATAATTTGTTTCAAAGAAAGTACCATTAGATTCTATGTTCCATAAATGTTTGTTAGGCACATTAGATCTATAATGTCATTTAATTCAGATGTTTCTTTAGTATTTATATTACCTGCTAATTCATGATATTTAGAATGAACAGTGAGAAACTTAAACATACAATCAGATGACTTAAATGAGCCCCAGGTCTCATGAACTGACACATTGAATTCTTACCAATCAGACTAAACTACTTCTTTGGGACAGCTTCTACAATGAATAAAATGACAATATAAATAAATAACAAATAACAAAAAAAGAAGAGGACAAAAGGAAGTACGCCTGGAACATAAAAGCAGAGTGAACAAAAGCCTGCTAAACAGACATGCATTAAACAAAGGAGGAAAAAATGTGAAGGGAAGAAAAATGACTGGGGCATAGAGTCCAAACGCAGTCTCCCCTGGTTGCTATTTGCAGCTTCAATCTTCTCAGCAGTCCTTCTTGAATCCCCAGATGCTGACTACAACCCTGGAACAGAGTTACAGTTCATACTTCTGAACAGACGTTCAGAGGTCAGGCTTTAGATGATGTTTTCATTCTTCCTTTGAGAGGTCCAGCTTTGGATGCATGTCAGAAGCCATTCAGGAGAGGCTAGGGCTAGCAAATGACTTTCCTAAGATGGTTCACTGTGTCTGTATGGACTGTGAGACTTTGTCTCGGGATTTCTTCTTGTATTCCTTTCCTGTCATCATTAAATTAATGTAAAAATTCCTCTGCATTAGCTCATCCTATTGGGCAGACTTTTTTTGCAGACCAACAAAGGTATATTATAACAATGATATGTAAATAAATAGATGATTTCTTAATTTCTAATAGTTATTCTATAGAATTTCTAAGTTTATACCAGTAACTATTGAATCCTTTATAGAAAGGGCTACAATTAAGGTCTTGCAAATCTTCATGCACCAAAAGCTCTTTGCACTAGGATAGAAAGCAGGCATGAAACAGATTTATGATCTAGGTAACAGTTCCTTTTAGGCTGGTTTTAAAACCATCATCAGGGAATGAATGATTTACTGTAGGTGGAAGGACGGAAGATAAAATATTGCCTGGAATATATATATATATATATATATATATATATATATATATATATATATACAGACACAAAACTTCAATATTAATGAGACACTAGGTAGATTATTTGTCTCTTGACATACTATGCTAACTTAAACCTAAAAATCATAGTTTTTAACTTTTAGTGAAACTTTGGAGCTAATAACAGTTAGCAAATGTTTAGTTAGATAATTCGTCCTAGTGAAAACACATGTAAACATCTTGGTTGTTTCTTCTTATTCAATTTATGATTTGCATTTATGCTTGAACTTGTTGTGAACTTCTGAGAAAAAAGATGCTTGGAATACCATGTGAACAACCAAAATAGTAAGTCAGGTTTTTCTTAAGATCAATAGAAAGTCAGTTTCCTCCTTTTCTTTCTCACAGAAATAAGATTAGAATCTCTTCATAAAGTGTTCATTTCTTTCTGTGACTTTCTCTAGCTATCAAGGAATCTGTAAACTCCAAGCATCAGAAAAGACCTGAGAGGGAAAGATCAAAGAACTTTACTTAAAGTTAAACTCGCTAATAATTGAGTGTTAATCAAATGCAGCTCTGGTTTCTGGCCTCAGTCAGGACAGGTAAATACATTAAGCAACCTTTACTCTTGCAAAACCAAGTTTTGCCCCCCCCCCCCCCCCCCCCCCCCCCCCCCCCCCGCTTCCAACACTCAACCCAATTGGCTGCCTTCCAGAGAGAACTGGTGCTTGGGGCAGACTCCCCACAGTTATAGATACTTTTGATGGGGGTTAATTTGTGGGTTCTACTGCGGATGCTGGTTATTTCTTTGAGTTGTCACACAATATCTGCTTTCTGAATATTACTCCGTGGTTTGCGTTGTTGATGTTGGGCACACAATATGAATCTGTGTGTATATTCTCCTGCTAACTTAGCAGTGCATCTTACCCATCTTTGTAGGCCTCCACATTATTGATGTTGAATATTTCTGAGGCAAAGTGTTGCCACTTATTTAGCAATTTTCTGATGCTCAGGTTTCAATATGGTTCCTAACATTTGTCCTAAGTCTACTAAGATGGGCTCTTTAGGTGTCTGAAACTGCCAATATGACAACATAGCAGGCATCTTTTTAAACTCTATCTTCCTGTTGCTTTGACAATTTAATACATGTCTTTGTCAAGTTTTCCTGCGGTATTTTTCAACCACAGCATTGCTACTATGCAGAATATTTTCCCCTTCTTCCTGTTAAAAAAATTCTTTTAAACATATCTGTCACTGGGGCTGGAGAGATGGTTCCATGGTGAAGAGCACTGGCTGCTGCTCCAGCAGTCCTACATTCAAATCCCAACAACCACATGGTGGCTCACAATCATCTGTATTGGGCTCTGATGTCCTCTTCTTGTGTGCATGATGACAGCATATTCATATACATAAAATAAATAAATCTTTAAAAAAAAATCTACCACTAAGATAAAGGTATCAATTTACTGAGATTTTCTCTTTTAAATGTATTATCACTGGCTCTCACTAAGAGTGGGAGCTCTCCACACTGTATCAATCCCTCTTTCAAGGACTCTGTTTCTCCTCATGTGATCTATGTTTTCCTATTTTACCTCTCTACTAGTATAGATACACCATCACCTACTTCTAATATCTGTCATCAAGCTTTCTCCAGCTGTTTCTTGGAGATTTTAACAGACCTGCCTGTTTCCCATATATATATACATATATATATATCTGTATTCATGTTGTCCTCAAACAATAGAAGAAGGCATCAGATCTCTTTGAACTGGAGTTATGGATGTTTTTGAACCACCAGGTGGGTTTTGGAAATTGAACTAGGGTCCTCTGAAGAGCAGTCTATGAATTTGCTTTCTGAGCCATCTTTCTAGTTGCTCTGCTGTGTATTTTTGAGGTATATCCAATCAATGAACTGAAAGTGGATATATCTGTTCCAAATGAATCTATTCATTTCTAATCATGGGCTAGATACCAGATTAAGTTCCTACCTGTTGACATTTAGTAGGTAATTATGATACAAGTTTTTTTGGTTTTTTTTTGTTTTTTTAAATAAAAAGTTTACGGTCCCAAATCAAAGTGATTTGTCTGTGTGGACCAGGTTAGATATACAATAACTTGCTAAGTTATACTGTGTTGAAGGGTTTGAAATGAAAGTTATAAAAACCAGATACTAACAGTATTATAATTTAATATATTCCTAACCGTAGTTGCTTTATCCTCATTTTGGTAATATTTCCCTGTTATATAAATGTCACAATAATGAGGTCTTTCATGTTTAGTCTTTCCTCATCCAATTTGCTATCCTAATAAACATTTGCTTTATTGCTAAAATAAAAAAAAATAGAGCAGCAATCATTAAGAGCACAGAGAAACTTGAAATAAAGATAAACAACTGTAATTATGAGAGTCTAATCAGTAGGCGTCAGTTTAGGGATTTCACAGGAGAAAATTTTGTCTTAGAAACATCTCAGCAGTATTGTGAAGAAACAGCAGGAATGACCACACCTGATGAGGGCACTTGAGGAGACTGTGCTAGTGAGCCCAGGAACACTAAGTCAGGCAGGTACTCAGGAGTCAATGAGACAGCCTATACAGAATATTATCACAAAATCAAAACAAACCTCATGTGTGGTAACCCAACTCTGTGAGGTAGGTAGGTACTTAGTAAAGTAAAAATGGAAAAATGAACAAAGCCAGAAAAGTCCACCCAGGTGGGTAACAAGCAGAAAAACAAACCCTGAGGAAATCCTCTGCATATTTGCTAATAAAAACCATTTTTCAGTGAATCCAGCTATTTTCAAGTAGTTGAAAACACGTCTTGCAATTTGTGCTATAAGAAGATTCATTCCAGAAAGAAAGTTGATCACAAGGCTCCCTCACCACAGAACAGCTAGAAAGCCAGGGACATTTATTCCAACTGCATTATCAAAACAGAGATTATATTTTCAAAACCACTCCCAATTTTGTTGCTCCAAACTGGCATGTCCTTCATAAGTGTGCACTCTCCATGCAATTCTACCACTTTCAACTTGTTTCCATAATTTGTCAGCTGCATATCCCTAAGCAACTGATTGCATATTTTCATCTTTGAAATGGTGGTTATAAACATTCCAACTTAACAGACTTGTGAAAATTATGTATTTGCAACCAGCAAGATGCTTGGAGAAGTGATAAGTTCTTCCTATTAACTGAAGAAATGGCTGTTTTCATTAGGAGAGCGATAACTGCGTAACTGAAATGTGATGGCATGTGATAGTGTCTTTGGGTACACACCAATTAACGAATGGATAATGCAACAGTTTTGCCTTTGATTTTTGTTGGAGGCACACCACAGTTCAACAGAGGTGTACTCTCTTTGTAGCCCATGGTAGTACATAGGGTTTAAATTACTCCACACCCTTTATTTTGGAGTTACTGCTTTTGCTTTTTGTCCCTTATTTTGTAATAGATGAGTTGAATATTTGTGGTTTGGATTCTGTTTTTCATAATTAGCATTTTTCATATTGCACTATATAAATAAATTTATTTGAAGAAATACCCCTTTAGATTTTTTAGTTTGTTAAATAATGATATTCCTCATGTACTTTCCATATTAGCTGCTTGTCATATATGTAACTTAAAAATAGTTGATCCCATTCCATACTCTTCTTCTTCATACTCTTGATGATCTTAACTAATAACAGACATCTTAAATTTGAAAACAATACAGTTTACCTATTATTTATATTGTTGTCTGATTATTGGTGTCACAGCTAATTATATTGTGGATTTTCCCATATTTGATTCTAGGAGTTTACTGTTCTATAGGCTTTATTAACAGGTGTGGGTCTGAATGCCGGAGTATTCCAGGGTCAACTGTTGAAGTGTCCAGGATTCAGTGTCCAGGAGAAATAATAAGTACCATGTACTTAGTGTTAGAAAAAAATCTAGACAATTTACTAAGAAATGGAAAGTACTCTGAGGAGTGGAATGGGGTAATAAACTGAAGGAAGACTACTCCAGGAACAGGAACCTTTGCAGAGTATTTGCATAGAACCTGTCTGTCTTAGTCAGGGTTTGTGTTCCTGCACAAATATCAAGACCAAGAAGCAAGTTGGGGAGGAAAGGGTTTATTTGGCTTACATTTCCATACTGCTTTTGATCACCAAAGGATGCAGGACTGGAACTTAAGCAGGTCAGAAGGCAGGAGCTGATGCAGAAGCCATGGAGGGATGTTCTTTACTGGCTTGCTTCCCCTGGCTTGCTCAGCCTGCTCTCTTATAGAACCAAGACTACCAGCCCAGAGATGGCACCACCCACAAGGGGCCCTCCCCACTTGATCACTAATTGAAAAAATGCCTTACAGCTGGATCTCATGGAGGCATTTCCCCAACTAAAGCTCCTTTCTCTGTGATAACTCCAGCCTGTGTCAAGTTGACACAAAATTAGCCAGTACACTGTCCAACTGTTCAGTATTTCAGGCTTTTGATGCTTATGCTCTGTTCATTAATTGAGTCCAGGGAAGAAGAACCCCTCATCTTCCTCAACAAGCTGGCTATCACTTGCTCATTTTGCTGTAGGAAGCCTAGGTAGGAAAGGGTCTCAGTCTGTCCCCAGCACTCATCTTTTCACACATGCTAACTTTGATATTGCTGACTCAACTCCCCATCTTCTATCACTATGTTGAGCCTTTGCTATGGGTTGAATATAAAATATCTCCTATCTGTTCAGATGTTTGAAAACTGAGTTCCCATCTGATCTCTATTTTGGAACATTGTCAATACTGACTGTTAAAACTCTGTAAAGTTTCTTGAGACATCATAGATGTTTTGTAAGGATTTTCCCATGTTTCATAAGGCACTCTTAGGATTTTTACTAATATTATATCATATCTGTAGCCTGCTTTGAATAGTATTGACATCTTAACAAAGTTATATTTCTCAGTCTATCAACAGAAGATCTCTTCCCATTTATTTGTATATTCTCTTGATTTCTTTCAGTGAAGTTTTGGCATTTTTATGTGTAAATATTTTTATTTTTCTTCATGAATTTTATTTATAATTTTTTATTATTGATGGTACTATAAATCCACTCATTTCCTAGTANGTTTTCAGCATTTTTATTGTTGCTACATACACTAGATTTGTCATGGCAATTTGTCTATTATTTAAAACATTTTGTGGAGTCTTGGTTTAAGGTATAAGGGTGAATTTGTTGTGGGGATTATTACATGCAAGTTTGTATAATCTGTAAGGGCAGTTTATTAATTTATCTATTCATTTCTTTATGCACTTATTAAAGATAAATTTACTAAAAAGGAAAAACTATAGTTAGAATATGCTTATGACAAAACTTACTTTTATTATAAATAAAAAAATCATTGCTCTACAGGTTCACAAATTTTGTTNNTGTACTTTTTATCAGAAATCTTTTTAAAAAGCAAATTTGAAGGATGTCATGAAGTCCTTATAAATGAACTATAGACAGTACAGACATTTCTCCTAATGCTGCCTGAGACTGAGTTCCTNGTTGAAATCACTATAAACATAAAATTTGGCTTAGAGAAGTATTNAGCTTGCTTTTATGTTATAATTTTTACTGGAAATTAAAAAGGAACTACTAAGTTCCTGCTCTCCATCCAGCTACTCTCTGCCCTCCAACTCCACTGCCTCCATGGTTAGCCCCATGCAGTGATCGATTTAAGTNTTCCCAGCTCTGGTTCACTGCCTCAGTGCCACTGTACCTTCTCAGGGATTATGTCCCCCTGTGGTCGGTGGTACCACCTTTCTGTAACCCAATAAACAAAACTCTAGAAACTCATAATTAGCCAGTCAGATTTATATAACAATAAATTCTCAATTCACAAGATGCTCACACAATAATTTCAGGGTTAATTGATAATGGTACAAGCTGCCCACCTAGATCTGACATGTTATTCCAATTATTCTATTCCTATATGGTATTCA